>NC_081775.1:1812500-1937500 GCF_963082965.1 Carassius carassius | reverse complement strand
CATGACAAGTTTATAGCTGGTCAAATGGATCTGTGCTGAGGACTTCTCTAGTTTCGAAAGTCATTACCCTATTCACACACTTATTTATTTATTTTTCTAATCCTCATGTGCAGAGAAACATATTATAACTTGCAACTTATAAGTTATAAGTTATCCATTGGTAGGCTGATTTCATGTGGCACTTGCTTTTAAAACATGGCTCTGTTTGCGTGGCCCACCAAGCTCAGCTGTTGTCTACAGAAAGCTATCTGTTGACATTCCCATTCATCTCAGTGGCATTTGCCAAGACTGGCACAGGACCCACGGAAGTACGCTATTAGAAATCACTTTCTAATCTTAGTTCTGGATTCAGCTGTTTTAAAGTCAGTGATCTTTCATAAAATGCTTACTACAGTACATATAGTAATTACTGCAACATAGCAGCAACCTTATAACCAATAAAATAATTTGTACTGATAGCAAATAATAATCCCTCCATCAAGCAGTGCAATTCTTCAGCAATATTGACCGGACTCAGCAGTGAGGCATTAATACTGATGTAATGAAGTCAGGTGTGTTTATAGAGTATTTTACAACAACTTCTAAGTGGTTCAACCAATCATAACCAAGAAAGGAACTCTCCATTTATCAATTGAATTTTGCTTTGAGCAAATGAGAATCAAAGGTTCACTGACATCCTTCTGTGGTTTGTTTTGATATTTCATCAGCTGTGGGTATTCAGATGAAACTAGAGTTCTTCCAGAGGAAGTTCTGGACTGCCAGCAGACAGGTAATCAAAACACACACACACACACACACACACACACACACACACACACACACACACACACACATTTTTTATAATAATGTTACAACTCACCTCACTGTGTTACAACTAACCTGAGTAGTGGGGTAGGTAAGTCCAGGAGAAGTAAACGGGGGATGTCACCCTACAGTCCTCCCCAAATTGTCAGTGTTACATTTGTTTGTTTGTTTAGATGAATGTTTTGGGTGATTCAACTGTTTTAAATTTCATTAAAGAAAATCTATATTTTCTTTATTGCCTACTGGCTTTTTAAGAGACATTACCCAAAACCATCACCATAATGTTACAGTCTATCAAATTTTCAAGTATTGATGTGCTTGCACTCATTGCACTTAAGTTCTGTTATGTCTGGTAAAACCCCAAAACTGCATCTCATGATAAGAACTTCATATTAGCAGTTCTGTAGCTGAAGCATGGTTGGGTCATGCAGAATGACAATGATCAAAACATACAAGCAACCTCATAATGGTTGAAAAACAAAAAAATGTAAGTTTTGGAATGGCCAAGTTAAAGACCAAGCTTGAAAGCCTATAAATGTCACTGAGCTGAAGCAGTTCTGTGAGAAGGAGTGGGCTAAACCCCACCACAGTGCTGCTGGACACGCATTAAGAATGACCTATTCTCACTGCATGGGATTAGAACCATGAGCATGGTTAAACAATGTGCTTGTCACTCTTTGAACAGCCACAATATTTTTATTTAGATTTACGTTATTCTTTTTTGTGCTCCTAAACCCATTAATTTCTCCATAAAATGATTATATATAACACAGGATAATAAAGTGGATACAAGTACAGTCACAGTAATTTATTTGAAATGTACAGATACAGTATTCCCATTCTTCCAAGGCCAAACAATTGCTTTGGGTGAGGCACAGACCCAAAATGGATTACATCTTCATTAATCGTAATTCTCAGTGGGGTTGCTAGTTTATCAAAATAGCAACACCTTGGCCTTCAGCGTCCTAATGGTGATGTACAAGGTACTTAACCATGTTTTAGTTTTTAATGCAGGGGAGTGAGAAGAGGAGGTCAAGAACTAAATAAAGCATTTGGTTGCAGTTACTGCAGCTAATGGATGAATGTGGATAATATGTATTTTTCATGATATTGTTTGCTGCCATAATAGTCTTCTTATTTTGTATCTGTTAGTGTGCAGCACTTGACGGGAAGTGTTCCATCAGCTGCGACAATGATGTGAGTGTCTCATTTTACTCTTTTCACTTTTTCACTATTTGCAGTACTCAATTGTGTGTTTGTTTTTTTCTACCACCTGTACTTTTCTGTTGCCCCACTCAATGTAGGAAATCAGCTGTTACCTCATTGACAACAATGGATTCATTATTGTTGCCGAGGATCTGTCTTTGGTAAGGGACGATTATCTGAAGTATTATCCAGTTCAACTACTGTATATACTACCTGACTATTCGTAAATACTTAATAAATATATAATCAATACATGATTTTCATTCAATAAGCTAAGATATGCATGTGTGCGTGTGAATAAAATGAATAAAAGACTGTACTTTGCTAGGTTTTTATTTTTAGTATCATAGTTGATCTCAGTTGAACCCTATACTTCTCTTTCAGACTGGTGTGTTCTTTGGAGAGGCTGAGGGAGCTGTGATGAACAAACTTGTCTCAATGGGTTCTTTTAAGAGGTATGTCAGTGCTGAATGAAATAAATACATTAGATTGTTTCTCTTGAGGATGAACAGACTACATTTTTGTCAATTGGTGTGTTAAAACAAGTTGGAGGAAGAGAAAATGCATCATTAGAGAAAGACATAATGAACAAAAATATATCCCATACTGTACTTATTGAATATTAAATAGTGACCCTTGACCACTTATCTAATCTCAATCACTTGAGCTGTAAATGAGATTGTAAATATGGTTTGTATTATTACCTACTACATATTGTAATATAAATATAAATTAATTAAATATTTTTTATTCAGTTTAAACCACAGTTTTAGTGACATTTAAGTATTCAAATACACATGAATAAATAAGACGTCAACCAGTTATCTTTTAAAATCGTGTATATATTTTTTTATAAAGTACATAATCATATATGTATTGAACGTAAATATGTATAATGGTCTGTTAAGCATCATATAATTTTAATTGTAATTTTAATTCAAGTTTTATTAATGAAAGTCGTTATAAAATGTTAGCACAGATTCAAAAACTTTTATACGATTCAATACCATAAATCCTGCAAACCGACAATCTCTGGTTTCTAGTTGCTAATCATCATGGGAATTATTTATTATTTCCTGACAGTATATTTGTTCATTCATTAATGTACTGTGATTAAAATTATGATCGAATTGATTTAAAACAAGGACATTCTCAATACCCAGGCTCATTGGAAATATCTGGCTGTGGTGACATTTCTGCAAAAGTATATTATGATGCTTCTTACATTTTTTTTTTCACGTTTTAGACTCAAAAATAAAGGTAGAGCATTGTTGGGAACTTTGTGATTTGGGGCTTCGTTCTGCAGGGCAAACATTCAGAATTAGTGAATGCTGTTTAAGCTCAGGACATATATTCATTATTCATATAAGATTTATGAAAGCAGCTTCTTTGGATTTCAATATCATTTGGATTGCTCATGAGAAAAGAGAGAAAGATGATGATGATGATGTTGATGATGAATATTCTCTCATATGTACTCATGGATGTGAAATGAGTCTTCCTCATTCATCACTTGTCGAGGTACAGAAAGAGCTGCAAGCAATATAATATAATTATCTTTATCTAATTAAATGTGATGGAAGAGAAGGCCAGCTCAGGGCCTTACACACACAAACACACACAACTCACTCTCATTGCTGTAATGTAAAAAGAAGAAGAAAAGAACTCATGGGTATTTAATAATTTTTGATCTCAGTCTGAGTTAAACCTCTTTTTTGGCTAATTTTATCAGTGAAAGAAAACATGCTTAATAATTCTGCACAACTGAGTAGTGTTTTTCAAGTGTGTGTGTGTGTGTTATATATCACTTATAAATGTTTAATACAAAATCAATAGTTGTTATTAGTATGTGGTTTGAAATTGTTAAAATGTCCCTTTTTTTCTATTATTACAAAATAATAATCCTGAATAAAATGCATCGATAAAAATACTAGCAGAATGAACAATGTGATTTTTTTTTTTTTTTTTTCAGGGTGAATCTGTATGACTATCGGGCAATCTGTAGGGTGTATGCGCAGACCAGTGATACAGCACACACACTGTTGCACGTGAGTACCATACAAAGCCATTACATCTGTGATGTTTCTCATTCTAGTTTCTTCTGATCCAGTATTTTTCTGTAGTTTCTTCTGTATTTCTGCAAAAGCAGAACACCAAACATCCTTTCTTATTATGCCCCCTCATTGAAGTCCTTGATACATACTGTACATCCTCATAGTATCAGCAGATTGTCAGTTCTCAATGGACATGTTTGAGACATGTTTCTCAGTTCTGTGTAGTAACTTGTGAACACTTGTAACCGTTAATTGACTCTTGACTTTAAAGAGAACTCCTAGTTTATAGTTTATCAGTGCAGTAGTTTATGCAAGAACTACTGCTACTTGATCACTGTTATATTTCTAATAATTATTTTATTTGTTATAATTTCTGCTGTTCAGCCAAAAACTCTTTTATGAAAACTTTGTTGGTAATTCCCCAGATTGGTGGACATGACAGAAATACACATGTTTGCAGTTCAGTGTGTGTACTGTGCACTTACCCGCAAGCTGTTGGGAGACTTGTGACTTTTTGATTAATTCTGCTGTGATGTGGAGGAGGTGCTACTGCTATAGACAGGGACGGGGAATGTGGCTCATGAATGCCTCTAAATTCTAAAGAAGGCTAGCAAGAAGAAAGAATTGTCACTCTCTAATATCACCGAAAAGAAAGTTGTGCACTGACACATTAGACTCCAGGCTTATACGTCCTGTGCAGCCCTTCCAAGCTCATCAACACAGGATTGACTTTGTAACTCCTCTGTCCTGGGGTCCTGTGAGGCCCTGCAGAAAGAATTCCTCAGAATTACTGGCTAATGTTGATGAGACACGCATCATAGGACTAGATCTCCTGGCATGCTCTAGGGCATGTATTAATGTGGTGAAAGCTACGCTCCAAAAAAAGAGAAAGAAGAATCAGGGCTTAGTTTGTGGAGGAAGCCAGCCAACTGAAACAGCTTAAGTTGGCTAAAGGCAGGGCTTGAAAACGGAAAAAAAAAATTCCATCGGTTCACTCCGAGCAGAATCGATATTTTAATGTTTCTGTTCCTGCGTTCCTCTGATATAATTACTGTTCCGAAACCGGTTCGGGTGGAATACCGGTTAATAATGTTATTTTTCAAAAACAATATTCTTTGCCTATAATTTGCCTAATAATAACGTAACATGCGTCGTTTCTTTATGCAGGCTTTACAGTTCTTACCGCATGCTAGCTCGTGGGTTCTTGGCTTTGTTGGAAGGAGGACACTGACAAAGATCTCGGCAGATCATAACACTTGATTTATCAAACATGAAGAGGTGAACATCAGGAATTAGCCTGATTACCCTCTCTACCTCTCACAACTGTGCGCAGACTATTCTTGTGCGGGTCTCTGTTCTCGCGATATTACCTTTAGATCTTATTTTAAGATATCCACCTCTTTCCTCAAAGCGGAAGTAAGCCTATGGGTGAGACTTCCATTTCATTAGCCGCTATAGGTAAATAACGAGGAGAATAACAACAGTAAACGCTAAAACTGTTTGCAGTACAAACCAGTGTGTTCTTAATTAAGATAACATATTAAAATAATATCAATTGTCAATATCAAGCAGCAAAACAAACTCTTTTGTACATCTAAAAATAGCTGGACACAAATGAGTCCGGAAGCTAGACCAAAAAAATTACAAATGGCTGTGCCAATTTTTACGTCAGGAAAAATGTGGATAGAACATTAATTTTAACCTTATATTTCACTCCCTACAATAATAGTAATATAATAATAATAAAAGCACAGTGTTTTCTTTACTCAAAAAGAAAAGGAAAAAATAGAGATGTAACGTTAGTCAATAACCCACTGCGGTAAGTCAAAGCAAAGCATCATCTTTTCTAGATTTTGGCCAAATATAGGCTAATAAAATAAATAAATAAATAAATAAATTCTATCAACACTTTAAAGTCAAGTCAACTCAAGTCACCTTTATTTATATAGCGCTTTAAACAAAATACATTGCGTCAAAGCAACTGAACAACATTCATTAGGAAAACAGTGTCAATAATGCAAAAATTATAGTTAAAGGCAGTTCATCATTGAATTCAGTGATGTCATCTCTGTTCAGTTAAATAGTGTCTGTGCATTTATTTGCAATCAAGTCAACGATATCGCCATCGTTGAAAGTAATAAAAAAAAAAGTGAAAGTGACGTGACATTCAGCCAAGTATGGTGACCCATACTCAGAATTTGTGCTCTGCATTTAACCCATCCGAAGTGCACACACACAGAGCAGTGAACACACACACACACACTGTGAACACACACCCGGAGCAGTGGGCAGCCATTTATGCTGCGGCGCCCGGGGAGCAGTTGGGGGTTCGATGCCTTGCTCAAGGGCACCTAAGTCGTGGTATTGAAGGTGGAGAGAGCACTGTACATGCACTCCCCCCACCCACAATTCCTGCCGGCCTGAGACTCGAACTCACAACCCTTCGATTGCAAGTCCAACTCTCTAAACATTAGGCCACGACTTCCCAAGCCAGTTGCAAGCCAGAGGCGACAGCGGCAAGGAACCGAAACTCCATCGGTGACAGAATGGAGAAAAAAACCTTGGGAGAAACCAGGCTCAGTTGGGGGGCCAGTTCTCCTCTGACCAGAGGAAGTCAGATTGTGCAGAAGAATCATCTGTTTCCTGTGGTCTTGTCCTGGTGCTCCTCTGAGACAAGGTCTTTACAGGGGATCTGTATCTGGGGCTCTAGTTGTCCTGGTCTCCGCTGTCTTTCAGGGCTGTAGAGGTCCTTTCTAGGTGCTGATCCAGCATCTGGTCTGGATACGTACTGGATCCGGGTGACTGCAGTGACCCTCTGATCTGGACACAGACTGGATCTGGTGGCTACGGTGACCTCGGAACAAGAGAGAAACAGACAAATATTAGCGTAGATGCCATTCTTCTAATGATGTAGCAAGTACATAGGGTGTTATGGGAAGTGTTTCCGGTTCCGGTTTACCTAATTAATGCAGCCTAAAAATCCTTTGGCATAAATGCCCTCGCATACATGACCAGGTCTGACTGAGCCATGGCGATGAACATCGTTTGTTCATCCATAGGGCATGACACGAAAAAGAAAACAAGACTTTTGCAACAAAACAAAAAACTCAGGAAAAGCTGTTCTGCTTACTGTTTCGGTTGGCTGTTCTGTCATGTTACACAGAGGCAAGGAGATTGGACGCTGGAGATTTTTTCAACATGGAATTTTAATCCAAAGACGTGGAAAACACACAAACACAGAAAGATGCTTAACCAGTTGACAAAGAAACTCTAAACTGGAATCACTATTTATACACAGGACAAGACAAATGGGAGGACGAGGAACCCCTGGGACTAATGAAACAACATAGGAAACACCTGGGGCAAATTAACGCAATATGCGGGGTCACCTGGAAAGAAATCAAACACACATAACATGGGACAGAGTCTGACCAGTTGTTAGTTGTTAGCAGAAATTTCTACACCCATCAGTGCTGTTTTGGAATTGCGCTAATTTTCCCCATTTAGTAAATTGGCCCCTGCTTTCCCTTTTTGAAATATATAAAAAAAGAATATTAAAAGAAACACTGGGAATGCCAGTGAGCAAATAACAGTATAAGAGTTTATTTTTATGTTGTATGTATAACGGAAATATCACATGATTAACCAAATGATGCCATGATAATTTAACTACTGTGTAGCTCTCAGTGTTTGATTAGTTTTTGTTCTTTTCTTTTTTAGCCCTACTTTGCTTTATTCGCAGCTGTCCGGTGGCTTCTGACTGAGTTTGTCATGTAAGTCTCTAATTTCATGAACGTTTCTGTGATATTACGAGTTTTGAAAAGTGTGTATTCCATTTTCCATGCACATATCAGGACACACAACAGCAGGTGTATGTTTGACTTTTAGTTGAAAATATCTCAACTTCCAAAAAAATATGTATCTACTTGATAGGCAAAACTAGATACATTTGGTTTGTTTGAAATAAATGCAAATATTTTAATGGAATGGGAATAATTATCCTGGGAAAACTGTTATTTTAAATATTTGTATGATATAATAATATAATAATTATATATATATATATATGGAAATTTGGATATTTTAATTATAAAACTATACAAGCATAATCATAATTTTTGCAATATTATGTGATGGCACTAACAACATTTACAATCCGCATCCCATATTTTTCAAGTGTCATAGGCGGTAGTATCAAATGGATACTACTATATGCTCATGGAAATCAAAATCTTTTAAAATCTTTTCAGATTTGCTATAGTAATGACAACATTAAGTTTACAGTGTAGATTCCAAAGTTAATTTTTATAATATAATATGGTTTGTTTTTATAATATGATGAAGCATCTCAGGTTGGGAAGCACACATAGGACACATTTAAGTAATAGTACTGTACATCTCAATCTTTATTTTGGCCTCTTTTATCGGTGTATTATTTATTTGTTTGTTTCTCTCTTTTCAGCACTTGCTTTCATTATTTTTCTCTTTCATTTGCTTTTGCAGATTTCTGGTTGAGTTCAACCTGTACAGTTGGTGGCACTCTGACCTCACCACTAAGGGTTTGTATGTTTATGAGCATCTGTGAGTGTGTGATGTGTTGACGGCATCAGACCTAAAAGCACATTAAATGCACATTATATGTCAGTAAAGATTTCAGGAGGTTGCAAGAATATTTTTTTTTTGTATATTCTATAACTAGTCCTCAAGGCTCAAGGTCAAGGTTTCAAATGTGCACTGACAGCAATATTATGTGCTACAATATTATGTGCTACATTAATTTAATAAATCACCATGTGCAGTGCTACATTTCAGCTGAAGTAGAGTGGTGTTTAGGGATGCAACTCTACTCAGCCACATATAACTCTTAATACTGAAGCCAGGACTGTGGGCAAGGCTTTATTTGCCAATATTATGGCCCAACCTCTCTAAACCGCCTGCAGTTGAATTCTTGTGGAAAGCAGCAAATGACGAACTAACTCATGCTAATGCCAGCGGATGGAGAGAGTTGAATTAAGTACTTTTTGGATTGCATAATAGAATATCTTGTATGCAGAAATGTGCTTTGCAGTGAGGCCACTATGAATATACAATTTTGCTGGCTGGAGCATGCAGCTCAATGCAAATAAAACTACCAAATTCACAGAGAGAGGGCATATTCAAAGCAAAAGGGACAATTCACTTTTTTCCCCCACTCTCAAGTAGTCAATGTATTATTAAGATATGTAACATGAGAAGAAAAAAAATCCATAAAAAACTAAATGTATAGATGTTAAGCAGATTCAACAGGAGTGCGTGCCTGGCATTCATTTCTGTCCATAAATTTTAAATAATTTTTTTGTTTTTGTTTTTCTGAAGTGATACAGTTAAGCCTTGCCACAGAAAAAACATTTAAAAGCAATGTCTCTCTCTCTGTTTTTCTCTCTAGCTCAGAGAGGAGGCAAAACTATGTTGGTTCCTTGTGATAAAGAATATCCAGCATTCGTGTCTGAGCGCACCATTAAAGAAACCGTGGGAAATATTGACTGTGAAAGTTGTGTAAAGTAAGTGCAGCACTCAGAGACACAACAATCACAAAAATTCATCTGCAAGCACATATACATAAGACAGTTGGGGTCAGCTGAAAGATATCAGACAACTTTATAATCTGTTCTCTCATATAGAATTGTTATTCGCTTGATTCAGAATTATGTGAGTGAACAGACTACATTTACACTTACTGTACTGTATATACATTATCACCATCTTTCATACCTTGCTACAAATGAGCATCTTTATTTGCTGCACAGCATGTTGTATGTAGCAACAGGGTATCTGTCTACTTGCATTGTATATTTACATCATTAATTGCTCAGTTGAATATAATGAGTGATATTGTGTTGTGTTATGTGCATGAGTGAATGATGTACAAGATAAGGAAAGAAAGTAAAAACTCAAATCTGTTCTTTTAAATGTAGTTTTAAAATGGTGCTGTATTACATCATTACAGGAAGCTTGCAATCCTTGTCTTTATAACATTGTTGTAAATATTCAAACAGCTAATGTTGGAATCATATCCACTTTGTTGGCAATCATGCATTTCTTCAATGCAGCAATTAGTTAAATGCATTACAAAAGCATACGATTACATTTTAAGGCAAGGCAAGTTTATTTATATAGCACATTTTGTACACAATGGTAATTCAATTTTAGTTGTTTTATTTTTATTTATTTATTTAATGCGTACTGTACATACCTTGGCTTTTCTAAGACTTTATTTTCATGGTCCCTTTTGAAATTCTGTTGACTGTAAGTAACTTGCAACTACATGTCAACTAAATTTAGTTATTAGACTATTAGTAGAAGATTAGGTTATGGTTAGGGGAGGTTTTCTGTAAAAGTACAGTCTATGTCAAACATGTTGACAGCATTTGTGGATTTTCTAAAATAAGAGTAGCAACAAAAGCTCAATGCTTCCAAGACCGACAGTTTTTGCAGTGTTACAGCATGTGATTCAAACAGCACAACAAAAGCCAACTTACTGATTTGAGCTCAGACTGACTGTAATGTGCCATTATATATACATTGGTGACTTCTGTTACTAACTTTTATCCAAAGTAAGAGAAAAGACTATGCTAAAAAAACTTGTGTGCATAAACATGTGTGGTACATTTCCAGTATATGAACACTTGTCTGTCTACATAGTGTACTGCCACCTCTTCCTGCAGATAAAAAAGTCATTTGAATCTCATTGTCCATCTCCCCTTTTGTCTTTTCTTTCCCAGATCATTTGTAATTCAGCAGATTCCCAGTAGTAATCTTTTCATGGTGGTCATTGACAATACATGTGACTGCAGTGACTTTGGACCTGTCACCACAGACCCCATCGAAATTATGTATATCCTTCATAAAAAGACTTTTCTTAGACAATTCTAGTTAACTCTTTATTTTAACTTCCATTGATACTACAAACAGCAGACTAAAGCAATGCTTTTTTTTGTAGACACTCTCTCTGTGGTCAGTGTTTTCCTCTGTTTTGCCAACTGTCTTTTGTCATGTTTTTTCCCTTAATTTCATTGCACATAACGAGTCTCTGAAATGTGAACGGCTGAAGTTTCAGAAGGACAGAAGGCGACCAGACACATGCCACCCCTTCCATCATGAGGTACAAAAATCACTTAAACTGAGCTGAATGAATGGATTGATAAATAGTTTTAGCCGCACACCTTTAACAGAGTTACAGCAACTATAACAATTCAGTGCAGGTCGATGTTATTTGCACCTTAGTCCAAATTGAAACATGCATTATTTGCGTTTGATTGCATTCAATATTTCATTATTTTGGCAATAATTTGTCATAACCATTCCCAGGCCCCCATATTGTGACATTTAATAATCTATAAAAAAGTGAACCATAGTTAGAGTAATAATGAATCAAGTAATATTTGATTACTACAACAAATCACATATGCTGGAAACTTTTTTTTTTTTGTATTTTTATTTATTTATTTATTTTTTAATTCCATTTCTGTAATTCCATAGGTGAACATTGGGATCAATTGTGCATTGATGGCTTTCTATAGGATTGTCCAGGTTTTTGATAGTCTTAGAGTTTAGAATTCTGTTATTAAGTTATTTTGTCTCTATTTGATCCATCTGCAGGAAAACTCAATGGAGTGTGGTGGTTCTGTGGGCTTGACTCCGTCACTAACATCTACAGTTCTTATAGTCCTGATAGTCACCATCTTTCCCAGGTGATGAAAACAGAGTTTGACGCATACGTCCACTTCGGTCATGCCAGTTTCACTCAGTCCAGCATGCAAAAATTGATTACATAAATATTTATTTTACATTAAAAGACAAATCATGAACAAATCATCAAAATCACTTAATAGACAGCTGCATACGTACTGTAAAGTTTTTTTTTTTTTTCTTTTTAATAATATTGATATTTTATGTATGTATAGATAATAGACAACATTTTACAACTATGGCTACAAGAGACTGATTACTGTGCTAATTAATAAATTGAATAAAAGTACAATTCATAAATATCTGAAAATAAATACAATTGTGTCATAGAATCAGCTTTTTGTTCTGTAATAAGGTATTATAATATATGATTTTCAGACAAACAACTGTGATAATGCAATGGTAAATATAAAAAGTTGATGTTCTAAATGAACATTGCCTTACAAAAAACATACTGCAGTTTGTAAACTTTTGAAATAAAATATTGAAAAAATACAAAGAGAACAAAGATGTGAATTGATATTTGATTTTTATTTATTTATTTTGTCAAATATTTGTGCGCATTGCCAGTGTCTGCTTATGTCTCTAAAAATCTAAATTCCATGGCTTCAGCAGGCCGGTGTGTAGGACCCGAGTCTTCTTGCAGGCTTTAGGAAGGTATTTCATATTTGGCATGTTTCTCAAAACCTCATACCCCCTAAACACATCGGAAAGTTGGACGTCGCATAGACATGCAGATCATGTCTATATTAGGTCCGTCGGTCCATGGCCATTTCTGAACATCTATTCGACATCCAAACTAGGTCCACTATTTGGACGTCCAACCATGACACTCAACATTTGACCTTGAGTTTTGGATGTCATTTGGACTGAATTTGAATGTCCAAAAATTACATGAAAAAGACATCACTCTGATGGCACATTGCGCAGTGGGTAGGGTCCCTCCCACTTGACAAGCTAGTCAGATGTTGGCAAGAGCTGTAAAGTCAGGTAATACAATGTGAAATTTCAGCAATGTTTTGTTAAATACAAACTCTTACTGAAGTAAATCGCATGCAATGTAAAGCCAAAGCTCACAATTTATGTGCTCAGACTATATGGCCCTATCAGTGAACTGCTACTTTTCACACTATACTTGTCAAATAAACACATAGAACCACTTCTCTGAACTATGCAGATCCATACCACACACTATGTCATCATTTTTTTAGACTCTGTTTAACCCACAGTTTAGGCCAATCAATCTTTACCTCTTGTTCAACCTTCACATGTCAGAAATTCCTTCAGAAAGTCCTTCTGGCCAGAAACTTGGGTCTCATCATATATTTAGATTTTATTTTTCACAATTAGGATTAGCTTTATTCGCCAGATGTGCGAAAACACACAAATAATTTGTTGAGGTTTTTAAAGGTGCACCTGGTACATACACATCTGACATGAGAAAAAAAAACTGACAAATAATAATGTGTATAATCTGGAACAGTAGATTTATGTATAGATTTGTGCATTATTGACTCTATATACAGCTGTATAAATAAAGATATATGGGATACACTTTATTTTAGGGTCTCTTTACTAGTTGCTTATAAGCATGCATATTGCTGGAATATTAGCCTTTTATTAGTACTAATTAAGCACATATTATTGCCTTATTCTACATCATTGTATTCTATATCCCTAATCCTACCCAATACCTAAACTTAAAAACTACCTTACTAACTATTAATAAGCAGCAAATTGGGAATTTACTGAGGGAAATAGTTAATAGTGAATAAATGTTCCCTATTTCATCAAAAAATAATCTGTGTCCTGTGTAAACAACTACCTATAGTACTGACTCCAATCATGAAAAAGTTCTTTGAGAGGTTAGTCATGCATAACATCAAAACCAGCCTCTCCAACACACTCGATCTGCTCCAGTTTGCATACCTTCCAAACCACTCCATACCTTACACACCTAGTGAATAAAGACTCCTATGTTAGAATGCTGTTCATCGACTTCAACATTCAACAAAATAATACCACAACAGCTCATCAACAAACTAAACATGCTGCGCCTTAACAGTTCTCTCAGTAATTGGATCCTGGACTTTCTAACTGGAAGACCTCAGTCGGTCTGTGTCGGCCACAACACCTCAAGCAGTACCACAATGAGCACAGGTGGCCCACAAAGCTGTGTGCTCAGCCCGCTGCTCTTCATGCTGCTGACCCTTGACTGCACTGCCAAGTTCAGCTCCAACCACATCATTAAGTTTGCGTATGACACAACGGTGGTAGGTCTCATCAGCAACAGCGATGACACGCACTACAGAGAGGAAGTGGCAAAGCTGGCTGAATGTTGTGGCACAAACAACCTGCCCCTGAATGTGGAGAAGACAAAGGAGGTTGTGATGGACTTCAGGAGAAACTCCATTGAACACTCCCCACTGACCACCAACAGCTCAACTGTGGAGAGAGTCAGCTGCACCAAATTCCTGGGGGAGCACATCATAGAGGATCTCACCTGGACCACCAACACCATGTCACTCTCCAAGAAGGCACAACAGCGGCTAAGCTTTCTCCGCCGGCTGAAAAGAGCAAGTTTCCCTCCACCCATCCTCACCACATTCTACGGGGCACCACAGAAAGCATGCTGACCAGCTGCATCACTGTCTGGTACATGAACTGTAGTGCAGCAGACCGCAAGACCCTCCAGTGGACAATGAACACAGCTGCAAAGATCATCGGTGCCCCTCTCCCCTCCATCCTGGACATTTTCCAGCAAAGCCATGCAAATGCTCCAGCAAATCCAACAAGATCGTGAAGGAACCCACCCATCCCTCCCACAGTCTCTTCCAGCTCTTGCCATCAGGAAAATGGTGCCGGAGCATCAGAGACTACTCCGCCAGACTGCTCAACAGCTTTTTCCCACAGGCTGTGAGAGCCCTGAACTCTAATCACCCCGCACTCCTCTAAAATTCAATTCAATTCAAGTTTATTTGTATAGGGCCTTTTCTGATACAAGTCATTGCAAAGCAACTTTACAGAAAATTATGTCTACAATATTTAGTAAAAGCTTATCAGTGGTGACTGTCAGTTCATTTGCATATGACAGGAATTTTCAGAAAAAATAATACAAGACATAGTCAAGCAGACGATGAACACTATTTACAGCAATTATTATAGGGCAGTTCTCCTCTGGCCAGACGAAAGAAGCAGTTTAATTCCAGGCTGCAGCAAAATCAGATTGTGCAGAAGAATGATCTGTTTTTTGTGGTATTGTCCCAGTGGTCGTCTGAGACAAGGTCTTTAAAGGGGATCTGTATCTGGGGCTCTAGTTGTCCTGGTCTCCGGGCTTTCAGGGCTGTAGAAGTCCTTTCTAGGTGCTGATCCATCATCTGGTCTGGATACGTACTGGATCCGGGTGACTGCAGTGACCCTCTGATCTGGATACAGACTGGATCTGATGGCTAAGGTGACCTCGGAATAAGAGAGAAACAGACAAATATTAGCGTAGATGCCATTATTCTAATGATGTAGCAAGTACATCGGGTGTTATGGAAAGTGTTCCCAGTTTCGGTTTACTTAATTAATGCAGCCTATAAATCCTTTAATGGATTTGGATATTATAAGCATATTAGTGTGTTATGTGTAAGACAGGTTAAAGAGATGGGTCTTTAATCTAGATTTAAACTGCAAGAGTGTGTCTGCCTCCCGAACAATGTTAGGTAGGTTATTCCAGAGTTTAGGCACCAAATAGGAAAAGGATCTGCCGCCCGCAGTTGATTTTGATATTCTAGGTACTATCAAATTGCCTGAGATTTGAGAACGCAGTGGACGTGGAGGATTGTAATGTAACAAGAGCTCATTCAAATACTGAGGTGCTAAACCATTCAGGGCTTTATAAGTAATAAGCAATATTTTAAAATCTATACAATGTTTGATAGGGAGCCAGTGCAGTGTTGACAGGACCGGGCTAATATGGTCATACTTCCTGGTTCTAGTAAGAACTCTTGCTGCTGCATTTTGGACTAGCTGTAGTTTGTTTACTAAGCGTGCAGAACAACCACCCAATAAAGCATTACAATAATCTAACCTTGAGGTCATTAATGCATGGATTAACATTTCTGCATTTGACATTGAGAGCATAAGCCATAATTTAGATATATTTTTGAGATGGAAAAAATGCAGTTTTACAAATGCTAGAAACGTGGCTTTCTAAGGAAAGATTGCTATCAAATAGCACACCTAGGTTCCTAACTGATGATGAAGAATTGACAGAGCAGCCATCAAGTCTTAGAGAATGTTCTAGGTTATTACAAGCAGAGTTTTCAGGTCCTATAATTAACACCTCTGTTTTTTTTTCAGAATTTAGCAGTAAGAAATTACTCATCCAGTTTTTTTATATCAACTGTGCATTCCATTAGTTTTTCAAATTGGTGTGTTTAACCGGGCCGCGAAGAAATATAGAGCTGAGTATCATCAGCATAACAGTGAAAGCTAACACCATGTTTCCTGATGATAAAGGGTACATGGGTAGTAGGGTAACATGTAAAGCGTGAAGAGTAGCGGCCCTAGTACTGAGCCTTGAGGTACTCCATACTGCATTTGTGATCGACATGATACCTCTTCATTCACTGCTACGAATTGATGGCGGTCATATAAGTACGATTTATCCCCCACTTTTTATTTTATTTTTTATTATATAGTTTATACTTTTTTTGATAAGGAGGGTCAGTGAAAATAATTATATCATGAATATTTTAAATTGTGAAAATGTATTTAAAAGTCAACAAATGTGTTATACCTTCATTTCATAGAGACTGTTTGATTTAATTTACAAATAAATGAGATGTAATACATAAACTATAAAACATGTACTAACATGTAATTAAGTCAGATTCTTATGACACCAGTTGTGTTTAAGCCTAGCTGTTCACAGGTTCATGATTAGCTTATGTCTTCACTAATCAAGAGTTCATGTCAAAGTAAATATTAATTCAATATTAGTACATGATTATTCATGTACCTTTATTGTAAAGTGTTACCATAACTGCATCTGAAGTCAGCTGGGGTGAATGAATAGACGCAAACATACATTCTCTTTAATGACTTTATTTACTGTGACCATGTGAAGGTATTGTACAGAAATTATATTGTTTACTGCAGAAAACATGTTGCATAAAATCTGTTAGATTTTGAATGCAAATCCACAAAGAGTGAGATGATGTCAGACTAAAGAACACAGTGGTAACTACACAGTAACTATGCATGTTTTGTTATGCAGTTGACTCACTTATGTCCTGGAGATGCCCCACCACTGCACACGGTTTAACAGTGATAAGTTAACTGTGTTGTAACCTAATTTACCTGTATTTCTGTATTATCTTGTTCTTTGTAAATCAAGATATTTTCACTTGAAAAGTTAATGTTAGATAAAACTTTTTTTTCAGAGAATATATTGTGAATCTCATTAGAAAATGGATTAATTTTGTTTTATTAGCAAAAATTGAGTGATATTAGAAACCACTGAACATTTAAGACATTTTCTCAATTTCAAAACAAGTCTTATTCAAAAATACAATTATCTGGTTTTAATGAAGTTGAAGGTTTACAGTTAAAGGTTTTTTTATTTTTATGTTTTATTTTTTTGCAGCACGGTTTCTCATCTGAATGTTCAGTTACCCTACTGAAAGGCTCTGTATTCAGGCTGTTTTCATTGATATTACATAATCAGAGGATTTCAAAATCATATTTATCAAAAAATAAATATATAAATGATATTTGCAGTTTAGATGCTTTGTACTTACAACTTAGAAATTCATAGCACGAAACCAGTCTCATAATGATTTCAGCTCTATAAAATAATTTTTGTTTTTACTTCTCTTACATGCTCTTATTACTTGCCTTGTGCTACTACTTGCACACAAACTGGTCAACTGTTCGTGAACAGTGTTTGCATTTGACGTAGCAACACCAGTGAAACTTGCAGTGGCAGCGCTCAACCAGCTGTGTCTTGTACTGATCGTAACCTCGACCGCAACACATGAGTGCGCAGCCATCCATGCCTTCGGATGTCTTGTTACAGAGGCGGCCTTGAGTTCCTAAAGAGCCAGTAGTTTTGTTCTCTACACAGTAATCTGGACTGGGGTCTATGTACACCAGGTCACTGCTGGTAGGAGAGTTAAATTTGGAGTGAACTTGAACAAGCTTCCCGCGGCTGTTCAGCCTCATGGCAGCAGCACTGTCATATTTCTCCTTCAGTGCGTCACCCACCTTCCGGAAATCAGCAAGTTGCAACCAGCATGTTTTAAGGCTGCAGGAGCCGGACACGCCATGACACTTACAGGACACATGGGCGAGATCTGATGCTATCTGTGATAGAGAAAGTGGTTGTTAGCTAAATAGAACCATGATAAAATGTAATGTGATTTTGTACGCCAACACAGTATTTAGTATCACCCTGGTTCCCTCGACAAAATGTCAATAGAGATGTTCTATTGGATTTGGTTAACTGCAGAAAAAAATGATCTTACTTGTTTTTGTTCTTCAAAATAATTTACACAAATTAATTTTTAATTATAAATAAAACTGTCAGGAATAAAATGCTATATTTAGGTTCTAAACGAACTACACCATGGTTGCATGACTGCACCATTGAAATTCCAACTCTTTCAATATTAATTTAAAAAACATATTCCCTGAAAAGGATCCGTGCTCTGATTGTGGTATTATGTATTTGTTTTTTGCATTTACTGTATCTCTTTTGTGGGCAAATGTTTAAAGAATAAGTATTTTCTGATCAATGTCCCAGATACAGCCTAGAGTCTACACTGAGCAACAGCGGTTGAGAAATGATTAAACAAGCATGATCCATCCAAAGATTTTTTTGTGGCATCTTGGGGCACAAGCACACGTGTGTGTGTGTGTATATATATATATATATATATATATATATATAGCTAACAATCTAAAAAAAAAAAAAAAACCGAACACAAATTAATTGTGATTAATCACATATTATTATAGTACATTGTCATAATTCCACACTAACTCTCCAAATTAATGTAGAAATGACATTTACATTTACATTTAGTCATTTAACAGGCACTTTTATCCAAAGCAACTTCAAAATCAAAATCAATCAAAATCAACAAAGATATATGCAAGTGCTAAAAAAAGACTTACGTAGTCTAACGCAGCTCACATTGCAAGTTTTTTTTTTTTTTGTAAATTTTATAATAAAAAGAAAACAAATAGAATAAAAAAATAAAATAAAAAATAAATAATCTAGATCTTTTTTTATTTATTTAATTAAAAAAAGCAGTTAGTAAATAAATAGAGTACAAGTCTAAAAGGGGTAATTTTAATTTTTTAAGAATAGAATAGAATTAGAATAGAGAGTGGGTCAAATAAAGTTGGAAGAGATGTGTTTTTAGCAGATTCTTGAAGATGGCTAAGGATTGAGTTGGGCAGGTCATTCCACCAGGAGGGGATTTCTATTGTAAAGGTCAGTGAAAGTGATTTTGTGCTTCTTTGGGATGGCACAATAATGCGCCATTCACTTGAAGAACACAAGCTTCTAGAAGGCACATAAGTCAGAAGTAATGAGTTTAGGTAAAGGGGTGCAGAGCCAGTGGTGGTTTTATAGGCAAACACGAATGCCTTAAATTTCTTGCAGCTGCCTTCTGGATTAATTGTAGAAGTTTATCAGAACTGGCTGGAAGACCTGCCAAGAGAGCATTGCAATAGTCCAGCCTGGACAGAACAAGAGCTTGAACAAGGAGTTGTGAAGTATGTTCTGAAACAGGGGCGTAGATTAAGCAGGGGACGTGTCCTCCCCACTTTAAATATCACAGAAATTTGTCCCCTGCACTATTTCAGTAAAGTGTGTTCGCATAGAGGTTTTCAAGAGCTGTTGTGAATAAATATAGATTTAAACTCAAAGAGACAGAATAGTCTGCGCATGACCTGATATTTTATTCTGACCCAGAAGGAGAGATGAACATCAAGGAGCGCTAAACACTCATGCAGTGTGTGTTTCATTCATACTCGAAGCCGGAGGACGCTCTCGCGCAGAAAGTCGAACCAGGAAATTCCTAATATGGACAAAAGCGTCCAGCTATCGCTGTATGAAAACAGTTGTTTTCACAGAAAAACTAACTTTTGGAAACACGAAGACATTAAACATACGATTGGGACTGTATATGGTTTTTCAAGTCATTTCCAAGCAGGTGATAAATAAAGTATATGAACAATGCAGTGTTAATTGACATAGAATTTATTATAGTATAGAAACTATTCTGCCTTATAATGTGATAAAAAATGTTTGTAGTATATAAACAAATCATTATTATTTGTTATTTTCTAGAAGTTATAGATTTATAAGCCAATTAAAAGATAGAAATTAGAGAAAAAATAAAGTTGCCCATAGTATCCACCATTCAAAAGATTTTGAACAGTAAGCTTGTTAATGTTTTTTTAAAGAACTCTCTTCTGTTCACCAAGCCTGCATTTATTTGATCCAAAGTACAGCAAAACAGTAAACTTTAGAAATAGTTTTACTAGCCTATTTAAAATAACTGTTTTCTATTTGAATATATTTCAAAATGTAATTTATTGAGATTTCAAAGCTGATCATTACTCCAGTCACACAATCCTTCAAAAATAATTCTGATATTCTGATTTGCTGCTCAAAACAAACAAAAAACACTTATTATGATAATGTTGAAAACAGCGGAGTAGATTTTGTTCAGGTTTCTTTGATGAATAGAAAGTTCCGAAAAACAGCATTCGTCTGAAAAAGAAATCTTTTGTAAAATTATGTCTTTATCATCACTTTTGATCAATTTAAAGAAACCTTGCTAAATAAAAGTATTAATTTCTATAATTTATTTTCCAAAAAATAAAAATTATACTGATTCTAAGCTTTTGAATGATATAGTGTACAATGTTGCAAAAGCTTTTTATTTCTATTCATCAAAGAATACTGAAAATAAAATAAAAAATACTCATCTGTTTCAAATATTGATAATCAGCAAATCAGCATTTATGAATGATTGCTGAAGGATGTGACAGGAGTCGACTGGAGTAATGATGCTGAAAATACAGTTTTGATCACAGGAATAAATAACATTTAAAATATATTCAAATAGAAAACTGTTATTTTAAATAGTAAAAATATTTCGCAATATTACTGCTTTTGCTGTACTTTGGATCAAATAAATGCAGACTTGGTGAGCAGAAGAGATTTCTTTAAAAACATGAAAATATTATTGCTCAAAAACTGTTGACTGGTAGGCTATATAGATTACAGAAATGTTATATTGCAATGTTTTATATTATATTGTAATGTTTATATATATAAACATATATACAACATATATACATATTACATATATATATTATATATATGTACATTAAGTCATGTTAATCTAAAAAAAAAATAATAATAATAATAACTTTGCCTCCTAATTTTAGGACACCACTGCAAATTATTTGTATTATTATATTATATTATATTATATTATATTATATTATATTATATTATATTATATTATATTATATTATATTATATTATATTATATTATATTATATTATATTATTAAATAACCTAAATACCTAAAAGGTGGCTGAGGAGTCTAAACAAGAGAAATAATCTTTAGAAAATAAGACAAAATAGAGAGAACACAGCAGATTAGTTTGACCATGTGTGCAAGTTTAGATGAAAATGACTAATCTTTACATAGTTACAGATGTCTTACCCTCCGTCCTGCCTCATTGTTATGAAGGTTCATCAGCAGTCTGGCACTCTGCATAGAGCCTTTGGTGTACGTTTTTTCCCGTTCACGTGCATCCACAAACTCCTTGCTGAAGCGGTATCCATAATTGAGGTTGTCACCACAGCCGCCCCACAGCCAGTCTCGTGGCAGATCTTTAGGTCTCGCGGCCCTGCTGCAGCCACAGCTCGACAGCTCCCCCTCTCTGCAGGCACGACTCACTGCATTGACCACGCCAGCAGCGCTAATAGCATATGTGAATGCTGTCTCTCTGCTCCCTGCAAAAGCAAACAACCACCAAAAGAAATTCACATTTACCTTTGTTTACCTTTGCTTTCATGAGCAACAGTTTATAAATAAATCATAATCATTTATTATGTTTACCCTAATATATTTATTCTATGAACATTAACCAAATCGGAAAGAATCTTTACAATTATTGTTCTGAAAAACTGTCTTATACATTATGTAGCATTGCTTTCATGTGTCAGAATGTAAAAAGTGAAGGAACTTCAAACTAGTTTAAATAGACATATGTTTTTGTTTGAAACCAAAAAGACAAATTTAGGTGCATCACAATGCTGGCTGCAACATCACTTTTGTAAAGTAAATTCAGCAACATAACATAAGCTCATCACCTAGTGGACATATCTCCTCATTTATAACAAGAAAGCACACCTAATTAGACATTCAGAGATCAGCATGTATAAATAACAAAAAATAGATATATAGCATGTATAAGCAGAAAATAAGGTTTTGACAGCAGCGCAAAACATTTTGTTGGTTTTCTTTTTTCTTTATTTTCTTTCTTTCTTTCTTTTTTTTTGGTTGATAAAAAGAAACCAGTTTCTTTTGAATTGAATTGCCTGAGCTTGGTTTTGTTAGACAACAACACTCCCACACAAGATGCCACAAGGTGCTTCTATGGTGTTTTGTCCATTTTTCAGCTAGACAAATATCAATTAGGGGAGAGCAGGGGCGAAAGTACCATTTTTCAGAAAAAACATCATTTTAAAAGATAATGTTGTAGACAGAGATATATTTCTGCTGTGGTCAGTAACTCATAAGTCTGGTCTATCAATACCAGGTGGTATTTTGTAGAAATGTAGAAAGGCTTCAGTATAATTTCAATTTGAACATAAGTTGCACATTGTTACTTTTGACCCCATCGGTTGGGACGAAAGTAACACACAGGTGGGTTAAAAGTAACACAACAATATAAGCTAGATTTATTTTCTGTTACTCTTATTTTTATTAAGTATACCTGATTATGACCTTGTAAATATGTAACTGCAAACATATTCTGTCTTTTATTTTTGTAAAAAAAAATATTAAATTACATATTTATATTTATATTTTTATTTTAAATCTAAGTTTCATCAAATGTCACAAACTTTATTTTTTTATTTTTTATTTTTTTATTTCAGTGTATTTTTATAAAAAAAAAAATCAACAGAATGAACAATATAATAATTAAATTACATTGGCATAATATAAATTCTAAACATAATGTAACAGTAGGCCTATTCATGTTTCCATCCAGTTGTTTTTATGCATAAATTCAAAATGTGCATTAAAACACTGCAAATTCATAGCTGGAGGTGTAAAAGCTAAGGTATGGCTAAAACCTAAATATAACTAAGGTAAATGCAAGGAAGGAGCTGCCCAGATGTTCCTCTATGTCTACAAACGCTCTCTCATAAACATCTGGATAAAACCAGACCACTGTTTGTCTTTCTGACCCTCACTCAGACATATTCTTTTTGTATAATATGACATAAACATTTTAATAAATGATGCAAGAGACAGAAATTCACAGAATAGCATGTACCGGAACAAAATAAATACTTCTTGTCACTGTAGCGGGACAAAAGTAACAACTGTTACTCTCGTCCCGACAGGAACTCCTGGCATTTAAACCTGATTTACTTTTATACTAAAAAACTTTGATAATGCAAACTTTAGGATGTGTTAAAGCACTAAATAACCTGTAGATTGATCATTACTGTGACACATAAAACAAAAAAAACAACACAACTAATTAAAAAAAATTACCGCTTCAATAATTTACTTTTTGTACTCGAAAACAATTTTACCGACCGAACTGCGGGAAATGATGAGGAAATGACGTGATATTTCTCAGCTCCATCAAGGATTGAATGCTGAATATACCGTCATAGCTGGGAATGCAAATGCAGTAATAGGCTCTGAGAAAATCGCTTTGTTACTTTCGTCCCGCGTTACTTTCGCCCCGGTTCTCCCCTACTGTTAAATGGAAAACATCTGTCTAAAAATATACCTATCTGCATGACTCTGCCAAACACTGAGGAGTTGTCCACTGTACTGCAGTTCCAGCGGCGGTTGCGAAACTGGTATTGGCACTCCTGAATGCCTGTTTTGGCACCCTCTCCAATGAACTGCATGTGATCTTGATAAAGCTGGCAAAGCTTCTTCTGACCTTTAGAAAGTCCTGCTAGTTGACTGCACAGCGGCTGTCCTCCTATGATATATGCTTCTGGTATCAGGAGGGGATTCATCGCTAGAGACCTGGAAGTACCCCCCATGCATAAAGACACACAATTAGTGATGAACATGTTTTTTGTATATATGAGCTATGTCACACTCGTAGTTATGTGATATCGCTCTATATCGGCATGGAGCGATTTCACATGGTTACAGGTGTGATATTGCGTTTCTACAACAGTTTGATGACACAAGTGTGTAAATAAATAAGAAACAACACTGTTTGTGTGCTTCCTCAAATCTCAAGTTTACAGTTTATCAGCTGAGCCCAAGCCTCTGTTGCTAATTCGAAAACATAACTTTAGAGCTAGTAATAAAGGAATACTGAGTTGCTTCATTGCAAGCTCATTGTATTATGTAGACTATTATAACAGAGACGGACAGAGTGAGTGTGTTACCTGCATCTGATACAGCATTCATACTTCAGCTCAATCTCATATTCACAATAAACATTAGTTTGAATATCCACTGAGGAAAGTCATATCTTTGTCATAGTATTCTTTCAAATGGTTTCTTATAAAAAAACACGTAAAAAGGGGGGTTAGGCTGATGTATATTTATGTAACAAATTAGCTCAAAGTGAGATTTACATAATTAATCATAACAGGTTATTATTAACTACATTCATCTTCAGGAATTACTTGTAGCATCATAGCATTAATAGTACAATAAAATGATTTGTTCATCCGCAGGGTGGACAGTGTTAATCGTTTATTGACTCTAAGTCAGTGGTCTCAAACTCAATTCCTGGAGGGCCACAGCTCTGCAGAGTTTAGCTCCAACCAGCTCCAAATCACACCTGCTTGGAAGTTTCTAGTAATCCTACCCATGATTAGCTGGATCAGGGGTGTTTGATTAGGGTTGGAGCAAAACTGTGCAGAGCTTTGGCCCTCCAGGAATTGAGTTTGAGACCAATGCTCTATGTAAAATTATTCCTCTGGCCACGAAAAATTATTTTACTAATAATACATTGCTCCCAGATCATGTAACAAAACCAGAATGTTAAAGTGACCTCGTCCTGTGAGCAGCAAACACAGACAACCAAGCATGAATACATATGGATGTTTATTGAACTACACTACAGGGGAACATGGAACATCTGACTAAACACAAACGTACACACATTAAACATAGATGCTAATGCAACGAAGGCATGGATAGGGTGAGAGAAAGAGAGAGAGAGAGAGAGAGAGAGAGAGAGAGAGAGAGAGAGAGAGAGTGCTCACGTGCAAGAAAGTGGAGAGTCATGGTAGTATTTATTCATAAACCAAATCACAACCTGTTTAGAACCATCAAACAATCTCATAACCATAATTAAAAGGGGTCAAAGCCTAGAAGCGTATCTAAATAGTTAACAAGCGGTTACTTGCATATGTTCTGTAGTTGATCAGGAAAGTGTTCCGGTGCATGTATAATGCGTAGGTTCATGTTGAATCTTGTTAGGAGTGAAACCTTCGTCATTTCAATCATGGGTTGACTGCTTCAAAGTAAATCAACAAAGTTGCTGAAAACTGCCAGAGCCCCTTTTGGTTGGATTGAGCAAGAAAGTGTTTCTTTGACACCTGATTTGCATATTTTATGAATGGCATGATGAACTGGTTATCTGGTAACCCAAACTAAGGTACAAATACAACCCGAATTCCGGAAAAGTTGGGACGTTTTTTAAATTTTAATAAAATGAAAACTAAAAGACTTTCAAATCACATGAGCCAATATTTTATTCACAATAGAACATAGATAACATAGCAAATGTTTAAACTGAGAAAGTTTACAATTTTATGCACAAAATGAGCTCATTTCAATTTTCAATCTTTGACGTATTTTTCGTTTAATGATGCGCCAAATGTTCTCTATAGGTGAAAGATCTGGACTGCAGGCAGGCCAGGTTAGCACCCGGACTCTTCTACGACGAAGCCATGCTGTTGTTATAGCTGCAGTATGTGGTTTTGCATTGTCCTGCTGAAATAAACAAGGCTTCCCTGAAATAGACGTTGTTTGGAGGGAAGCATATGTTGCTCTAAAACCTTTATATACCTTTCAGCATTCACAGAGCCTTCCAAAACATGCAAGCTGCCCATACCGTATGCACTTATGCACCCCCATACCATCAGAGATGCTGGCTTTTGAACTGAACGCTGATAACATGCTGGAAGGTCTCCCTCCTCTTTAGCCCGGAGGACACGGCGTCCGTGATTTCCAACAAGAATGTCAAATTTGGACTCGTCTGACCATAAAACACTATTCCACTTTGAAATAGTCCATTTTAAATGAGCCTTGGCCCACAGGACACGACGGCGCTTCTGGACCATGTTCACATATGGCTTCCTTTTTGCATGATAGAGCTTTAGTTGGCATCTGCTGATGGCACGGCGGATTGTGTTTACCGACAGTGGTTTCTGAAAGTATTCCTGGGCCCATTTAGTAATGTCATTGACACAATCATGCCGATGAGTGATGCAGTGTCGTCTGAGAGCCCGAAGACCACGGGCATCCAATAAAGGTCTCCGGCCTTGTCCCTTAAGCACAGAGATTTCTCCAGTTTCTCTGAATCTTTTGATGATGTTATGCACTGTAGATGATGAGATTTGCAAAGCCTTTGCAATTTGACGTTGAGGAACATTGTTTTTAAAGTTTTCCACAATTTTTTTACGCAGTCTTTCACAGATTGGAGAGCCTCTGCCCATCTTTACTTCTGAGAGACTCTGCTTCTCTAAGACAAAGCTTTTATAGCTAATCATGTTACAGACCTGATATCCATTAACTTAATGAATCACTAGATGTTCTCCCAGCTGAATCTTTTCAAAACTGCTTGCTTTTTTAGCCATGTGTTGCCCCCGTGCCAACTTTTTTGAGACCTGTAGCAGGCATTAAATTTTAAATGAGCTAATTAAGTGGATAAAAGTGTAAAATTTCTCAGTTTAAACATTTGCTACGTTATCTATGTTCTATTGTAAATAAAATATTGGCTCATGTGATTTGAAATTCCTTTAGTTTTCATTTTATTACAATTTAAAAAACGTCCCAACTTTTCCGGAATTCGGGTTGTAGTATGATGCATTTTAGAGGTCAACTAACCTGACTAATACCCACATAGCAAACGGACTTGGCCCACATGTGGCCTCAAGGTGGCACTGCTGGCCTCCTGTCGGCAATGGCATGTACCCTTTCAGCCAGAGCTGGGCCATGTGTGGCAATGACGGCACGGCGGGGATCCGGCAAACAACATGAGGGCCGATTGTTGGTGGGAAGAGTGTGGCCCAGATAAGTCCAGTCAGGCTAAGATCTGGCAGCATATTATGTGACCCATGATAAACAAGATAAATACAATATTGCATGATAATGGTTAAATGATCACATACATTTTAATGAAGTGTAGTATTGTTAAAATGTAGTCTTTGAAATGACAAGTCAAAACAGAAGGAAACATATCTTTTAAAAATTAAGCAAATCAGTCAAGTGCATTAAACTGCACTTAATTATAATTGTATTACATTTTATATTATTATTCTAGGTACAAATAATCTTTGAATCCTTACATTAAAAGAAAGAGAGAGTATTTAACCATTATCATGTAATATTTATTTGGTTTACCATGGGACACACACTGATCTATAATAGAGAGTGGGGGCACATCATTTTTATTAGTATGCTGTCATGCACAAGCATTAAATAAAATGATCATGACAGTATTTTATTTTCATTTAAATCCTGTATCCATTTGATACTTGGTGTGAGGAACAGATCCAAATTCAAACCGCATTCATTGGCGATATGTATCTCCTTCCTCTGTAGCTATAGTAATTGTTTAAAAATGTGCAGTTAAGAAGTTTTACACCAAGTTTTACGGCAGCGATATCAAACGCTCATTGGCTCTTGTCGGTTTCGTCAGAGATTGCGACATGCCGTGTATCCTATGATGCGGTTTTGAATGAGAAACGCGCGCCTTGACGGAGTGGATCGGGATGGTATTTTCAGCGTTTAACAACTTAAATTATGCCCTGCTCCTCGCACTACTATTATATTCTGCCAGAGTGGACTGCAACTGCCATGCATCGTCATTTGGACTACTGTGGTACTGCTCTTTGTCACATCTGTAATAAATAATTATGATTAAGTTACATGTGTCTATCTGTTACGTTTCTCATATAGACTGTATACTTTATACAATCACTCTTTATTGGTTGATTTGTTCTTTATAAAAATAAATAGAAAAACCAATGCAATACGTTTTTTTTATTTCACAGTTACATGATGTGTGGGTTTTAAGTCTGATTTTCTATTCAGTTTAATGTACTTTATTGGCATAGTTTGTGTCTACATGTCACAAAATGAATAATTGCAATCATAGTAATATACAAGGTAATAATATGAAATATTAAAATTCCAAGACAGCAATATACTGTTGGCCCAGATCCTGCCCAGATCCGGCCCACATCTGGCCCGCGTGAAATCCATTTGGGCCGGATCTGGGCCGGATCTGGGCCGACACTGCTTGCTGTCTGGGTTGGGTCTGGGCTATATAAAGCTCAGGTGTGGCTCAGATTTGGGGATTCTGGTTTACTTAAGGCTGAGAATTGGCACCAATAATAAAACGATCAGGGCCAGCTAAGGCTGATTAACTGGCTGAGATTGGGGCCAGTTATGGCCCATGTGTGGCCCGAGTCTTTAATCCAGTTCTGGGCCACTTCCGGGCCGTCAAATCTTTGTGGTACTTAGGCTGAGGCAAAAGTCATTGTGTGGCCCAGATCTGGGCCAGAAGACATTTGCTATGTGGGTATGAGCTGGGAAACATACAAACACACAGGAATATATCATATACATTTGCAATGGCTTACATTAACCTTTTTGAGTTAAATGCAAAAAGGTTTGAGTGTGTGTGTGTGTGTGTGTGTGTGTGTGTGTGTGTGTGTGTGTGTGAGCGGCATGGGGAGGTCTTTTCCTCTGCATGCTCGGGCCATTGACTGATTAAGATATCTTTGAAGCTTATGAGTCCAATCGAGGAATGTAGAGGTGTTCCTGGTGATGCTCAAACAGGCTCCTAAAGGTGTCAATGGCACAGTTTGATGCAGATTTGACTCATTAGCTCTAAGTTGTGATTTTCATGAGGTCAGTCAGTAGATTAAAAATCTTTCTGAATATTAGAATGAATGTGTTATCATGATCTGGTCATAGACTGTATAAAAACATGGACGTATTGTCGGTGACGTCAACCGTAGACTCCTGAAGTGTGTTTTTGAAGCCTAAAGTGTGCAGAGCGGGCCGTCGCCATCTAGGCAGCGCGTCACCGCGCGACTCTCCAGGACAATCAAAAATGGGCAAAAAGGCGGGAGCTACTTGCTGAAGCCACGCCCACCTCGCATGACGGCAGTGTCAGCATCGGCATTCCACTTGTCACTCAAGTGGCCACGCCCTTAATTATGTAGAACTTTAAGTCCTAATATAATTTAAACGGATGAGTTAGAAAAAAAATACACCCCCTCACAGTTGTCATGAAGGGCAAAATTAGCTATTTAGACCAAAATCATTTTTTGCACCAGGCTGTAAACATGTTTTTTTCTGCTTTAAAGTTATGCATTTTAACATGGGGAGTCTATGGAATTGACTCCCTTTTGCAGCCAGCCTCAAGCGGCCGGTCAATGAATTACAGTTTTAGTCACTTCCTTATTGGCCTCATGAGAGAGAGCAGGAGGTTGGCGCTCAGATCTGGTCCATACGCTACATTTATGTTGATGGATGCGCATTGTGGCTTTCCAGTACATTACAACAACAGCGATAAAAAAAAAAAACCTGGTCAAACCATTCAGTCACCGGGTGCTGATAGTGCACGTGCACAGGTGAGACCTGAACAGCACACATTGATATCTGTGTTCAATTTAAACTCATTTAAGCTTTGCCAGTTTAAACATTTAAGAGCCAGAGGATGCGAGCTTGTGCACGCAGTGAAAAGATGTCTGCGTGCGCTCATCCGAAGCACAAAACCCGCACATCAGAAGGTGCACAAATATTAAGCTCTCCCTTAAGTATCGTATTTGAATCGACAATTTGACACAAAAATTATATCAAAATGCCCGTCTTGGTAAGTATCCCACAGCAGACATAGCCGGCAGAACGCACTGCATCAGTACACTGGATCAGTGCATTCTCTTAAAGTGACAGTCTTTATATTAATCGAACAGTAACAACAAATAAATCACTCACTGCTCTTGATTGAAAAACTCTTGTAACTTTAATAAAGGTTAATATTTAATTTATACAGTCAAATATGCAATACTGTTTTACATTTGCTTTATTCAATTTCTGTACGTAAAAAAAACAATGCCACAAATACTTTTTTTTTTTATCTTTACTCTATTGTACTATTGTATTTATTTGTGGTGTTGCTTGTTGTTATATAGATTATTCTTGTTTTCTTTATTTTTATTTGACCATATATTTTTTCTCTAAACATAGCACATACTGAACCGTACTGAAACCATGACTCTAACCGTTACAAACCGAATTGGAAAAAGTTGAACCATTTCACCCCTACTACCTAGTCTTGATCAACATTAACTTTGAAGTGCTACCTACTGCAATACAATATAGTCACTCAATAGCAACACTCTCCAACATGTTTAGCTATTCTATATGTGCTTATTACTGTTAAGTGGCAGTGGTAATAGACAGGAATTGTACAGTTTTATTTCATCATGCTGATATCGTTTCTTTAGTCATTCAGCAATCCCACAGCCTTGACCACTGTAGGGAAAACCCCCTTACAACTAATACACATACCTCTCTCAATACCAAATACTAATATAAAATGATATTAATATCAATTATATAATTCATTACAGTGAGGTGGTCTTTCTGCTGGACCTTGAGGCCTGTCGCACCTCCTACAGTGCCTATGTTGGACTATGCATGGCAGGGGCGTCCTTTTCCCTGAGGCAGGCCTAAACCTGACCGCATACAATGTGGATTGGCTGCAGGGTCTTCAGCTGGGGACCACCGCTCATTGACGTTTCGCCCCTTAACCCAGAACATCTCCTGGTGGCGGGGCAGTGAACAGGGACGTCTCCCTGACACCCCCTGCAGCAAAACCTAACTAGATGTTATTTCAGCCAGAGCCAATGGCTTGCTTTCTCTGCTTCCTCAGAGAGCTCTTTGGTGGATCTGTTCAGTGTGGTTCCCCGTAATCCCAGGTCCTTGAGCAGGCATAATATTGATCTGCCCATAAAGCCTCTGGCTCCCACCTCCACCAGGTACAGCCTCACCTTCCATCCACTTTCTCTGCACTCCGCAACCAAGTCTGCATACTTCGCCTTCTTTCTCTCGTAAGTAGCTTCCAGCCCTTCCTCCCATGGCACTGTCAGCTCAATCACTATCACTGACTTCACAGCTGCAGACCAGAGCACCATGTCTGGTCTTAATGTGGTGCTTCATATGTCCTGTGGTAACTCGAGCTGCCTTCCCAGGTCTACTTCCATCTTCCACGCTGCCCCTGGTGTTAATAACTTGGCAGGAGGTCTCCTGCTGGTATGCATTGCGGGTTCCCCCTCCCTGAGGAAGTGGATCCTACATCGACTCTCTAATGGACTCTGATTGTTTGCCTCCTGCCGACTTTTCTCCAGCACCTCTGCCAGCTTCCTAAGCACTTGGTCATGCCGCCATCTGAGCTGACCCTGTGCTAGTGCTGTTTTACTGCCGGACAGAACATGCTGGAGTGAGGCATTTATGGTCCCTCAGAGATCACAGGATTGCTCTATTCCAAGCCATTGGTGGAGGTTTTTTGGGCTTGGTACAGTGTCGTATGTTGCCCTAATGAGGAAACTGAGCCGGGCTTGTGGCAGCTTCCAGAACTCTGCCCAGCTGATCGCTCGGCTTGCAACACCCTCCCAAGTTGTCCACCGCCCCTGCTGCCCTTGTGCCACAGACCTTACTCTGAGCTCCTCCTGCTCAATCCTGGTGACCTCTGCAACAACTAGGTCCTTCCTCTCCTTCCTACTTGCCTTGGACCATAGGATGGGTGGCCTGTCCTTCCTGTCTGGACCGTGCCCACAATTTGTTGGTGTTGCAGCCTTCCTATCACCCTCTGCACCTCTTCCTTAGCCCTCCATTTCCTTCCAGTCTCAATTCTGGCATTTGCATCAGCCACTGCCCTGTCGGAGGAATCACTTAATTCCTTCCCCAGCCAGGTAGCTAGCTTGCATCAATCTTGGACAGGCCTTCTGACAACTGCTGAAGGATGAATTTCCCCATATCCTTGTATGAGAGACCGGATGTATAAAGTCTTCCCAGGCTTCGGATGGGCTGATCCACGATGATCCTTGACTTCTGTGGCTTGAGCTTCATTCTGGCCCAGGTGATCAGCTCATCCATCCTCCTGAGCAACCTGGTTGTACATGGGGCGGTTCGTAGCAGGCAAATGTTATTCATTCAACACTAATATTTAACAAACAAAAATGACATTCTAAAAGTTTCTAAGCAATTCAGTGAAGAGTAAAAAGGCAGCAATATGATACAACATTTAGGTTACATAAAAATACAAAGACGAAAGAGTACCCATTGGATATATCCTGAATGAATTATATCTTATGTTTAACCGCTATAAAGACATCAGGGCCAATGGCAAATTCCAGAAAAGCTGGCTGAGATGAGGCTGTCTTGACAGGATCATGAGCACTTAATGGCCACTAACACCCTGGAGATCACATTTCATATTTTTAGAAATAAACACACATGCACGCACGCACACGCACGCACACACACACACACACACACACACACACACACACACACACACACACACATATATATATATATATATATATATATATACATATATATATATATATGTATATATATATATATATATATATATATGTATATATATTACATTTAGTCATTTAGCAGGCGCTTTTATCCAAAGTGACTTACAAATGAGGACAATGGAAGCGATCAATCAACAAAAGAGCAGTGATATGCAAGTGCTATAACAAGTCTCAGTTAGCTTAATACAGTACATGTAAGTTGTAAGTAAATCATATAATAAAATTAATAAAAAATAATACTGTAGGAAAATAATAGAGGCCTTTTTGTTTTGCTTTTGTTAATTGTATAATAAATAAAAAAGAAAAACGACAGAATACAAAAAAAGATTGGAAAGCTAGTGTTAGTTTCTTTTCTTTTTTTTTAAGAGTGCAAGTCTAAAAGGGGCATGTTTTTAAAAATAGCATTATAATAGAGAGTGCTTGAGTTAGAGGGTCAAATAAAGATGGAAGAGATGTGTCTTTAGCTGCTTCTTAAAGATGGACTGCTCAGATTGAGTTGGACAGATCATTTAATGTAAAAGTCTGTGAAAGTGATTTTGTGCTTCTTTGGGATGGCACAATAAAGCTAAGTTCTAGGGCTGTGAATCTTTGGGTAGACAGCGAATCGATTCGATTTACGATTCAGAGGTTTTTGATTCGATTCAAAAACGATTTTTGCAAATCAGAACGATTCAATTCGATTCGATTAACAATGAAATTTGATTCGATTTGATTATTAACGATTCTACTCTGTAGATTTTAGTATACATCTGTATCTGAGCAAATAAAATATTTTTTTGGGAAATTAATGACCATTCAATAGATTTAATAACTTGATTCAGAACTTCATTTCAATAGCTTAACTTCTTAGGACTCAAGAATACATTAAGGCAAGTAAACCAAGAAAAATAAAACTAATTCTACATATTCAATGCACCATGAGTGCTTTTATTGTAAACATTGCACACATTTCCTGAACATTTAGGAAATACAGCAAAGTGTGTAAATACAGCAAAGTGTGTAAAAACTGACGGCTGGGCATTTTGTATCTTGGTTCTAAAGTGTTTATCATTTCTCGGAAACCAGTGTTTTCCACCACGCTATAGGGGCGCATATCCTTGCAAATAAATCTTGCAATAGATGCAGTTATTGTTTTAGCACGATGGGTGTTTTCGGGAAGACTCTGAAGTTGACCAAATAGGTTAGGAGTAGCACTTCTCACGTCTGACCCTGAAATACTAGCAGCTGCTTTAGGTGCAGATATTTCTATATTAATGGCATGACGTCTGCGGAGATGGTTGCTAAGGTTCGTTGTATTTCCGAAGTATTTTAACTCAGATTTACAATGTCTGCAAACTGTAACGGACTTGTCAATCTTTCCATTTACTTTGTGAAAGCCGAAGTAATCCCAAACCTTTGATCTCATGTTGGCTGGTGCCTTGCAAATTTCTTCTTCTTCGTTGCCCTCCCTCCATTGTGCACTGCTGCGTTTATTCGAATGACAACAAACAGGCGCGAATTGAAGATTATTGACGTAATCCACTGCGTCACTGCAGTGAGGGCGCACTTTACGTCGCAGACGCAACTAATTTAAGATTTAAATTTATTTATTTTAAATTATCCATCGTATATTCGTTATAAAATCGTGATTCATTCGATTTTTTTTATATATATATATTTTTATTCACTTGCAGAACTATGAATTTAAGTAAAGGGTTGCTGAGCCAGTGGTGGTTTTGTATCATTTGTTTCAAACCAGTGTTTTGGAGCATATATCAAACTGACAAACTCACATGCTTTCAGTAAACAAGGCATTATTTTATCATAACTGTTTCTTCAGTGGTTTGTTGCAAGGGGGTGATGATGCCGGTGACCCCATGAATCAAATGATCACCCCAGCAGCAAACTTAATCTCTGATCAGTTTTAAAATTGTCAAATATTTTTAATGAGACATTTGTGTCTCATTAATTAAATTAATTAACAATTAAAATGAAGAGTTGTAGTCAGTAGTCTCTTATTGGCCTGTTTAGACAGGTCCTGGGTTTGTAAAAGTTGTTTTATGCATGTGTAGAGTTTTTGTTGTATTTGCATGTGTTATTTCAAGCATTTCAAAAAGTGAATTAGTTTTTTTCATCCTGAAAGTCAGCAGTATGAGGAAGAAATAGTTCCTCACAGACATGTTGCACAACGTATAAGACATACAGAGTTATTAATGTTTCTTGAATGAAAGAAACACATACTGTAAATACATACTGACTTTGTATTTTCAAATGTTCTTAAAAAAACACTACATACCACCATGAGCTAGCTTCCACAAACACTTGCATAAAGAAGGCACAGAAGGTAATGGTGACCGCTCCATGTCGTGAGTCCGTGATTCCACCCCACCCCAAGCGCATCACCTTCAGCTTGAACAACATTCTGACCTAAAGAAATAAGATGAAGAGTTACATTTCAAACAGAGCTCAGCTGCTACTCTGTGTGCTAGTGTAGACAATTGAAGTATGTTTATCTGTGCAAAATGAAGAATAGAAAGAGTTACAGCTTGTATCTGCATAATAATTTTGATCCCAGTTACTACGTACAGTAAAATCTGCAGTGTTGAAATCCCAGTGTTAAGGACTTTCAGAGTAAAGAGTGTCTAACCTACAAAATATGTTTTATAATATCATATCGTTTTATAACGATATTTAAGTTTTGTATGTGCCTAAACGTTTCTCAGAGACATTTCCTTTCAAAATAATATTTTTAAATGGGAAAATCTGAAAGAAAGTGTTTTTATCTCATTTAAAATATGTATTTTATTACATCACATTGATTTAAGGTTATATTTATGTGCTAAACCCTCCTAAACCTTTTCTCAGAGCGATATTTCCTTTCACCTGCGATGCGAAGCAGACAGGGAAGTTGGTTTTAACAAGGAAAACACCGAAAGTAAGAGTTAAGTGTTTTACCTCATTTACGATATGTATTTTATAAGATAATAATACTATATGACGATATTTATTTGATGCGCTCACCTGAACAAGCCTAACGTTAACCGTTTCTCACAGATTTGAATTGCTATGCAGTGCGCAAATGCGGATGTCACTGGGAAACACCAGAAGTAAGTTAACCGTTTTAAACGTTATAGTTACCTAATTTAAAATGTGTTTTATAACATCATATTATTTATAGTGATATAGGTGCGATATAGGTGTGATCTGTTGTACACTCCTTAACTTTTTCTCAGACATTTTCTTACACTCGCGATGCTCTGGAGCAGATGGGGAGGTTGGTTTAACAAGGAAAAAACCTAAAGTAACGTAGACTAACCATGTTCCGTACACTTTTTGCTATTCGCCGCACGTTGTTATAAAAGACAGACAAGCATGTTTCGGGGAATACCTATTATACAGTCCACTCTTTGATTGATGTCTTCAGGACCAATAGTTTTTAAGAAAATTGGTGAAAAGTACCACCTCTGCCAGTGTACGGAAGATGATAGGGGTTAATGGTGTTCCGTACAGGCTTGTAATGGTGTTCCGTACAGCGCTCATAACTTGATTTTATCGGAGAAAATGGACATTTAAATGATCAAATGTGATCAAATGTGAAACTGTTTATTTATTTTAACTGCAAAATTGTGATAGTGAATTGGTGGGTTTTTGTTAAATGTGAGCCAAAATCATCACAATTAAAAGAACCAAAGACTTAAACTACTTCGGTCTGTGTGCACTGAATTTATTTAATACACAAGTTCCACAATTTGAGTTGAATTAATGAAATAAATGAACTTTTCCACAACATTCAAATTTTTTTAGATACACCTGTATGTACAGTACAGACCAAATTTGGAAACATTACTATTTTTAATGTTTTTGAAAGAAGTTTCTTCTGCTCATCAAGCCTGCATTTATTTGATCAAAAGTACAGAAAAAAACGTAATATTGTGATATATTATTACAATTTAAAATAATTGTTTTTAAATTTATTATACTTTAAATTATCATTTATTTCTGTGATGCAAAGCTGAATTTTTAGGATATTTATCACATGATCCTTTAGAAATCATTCTAATATGATGATTCATTATCAAAGTTGGAAACTGTTCTGCTGCTTAATATTTTTTCAGAACGTGATACTTTTTAGGATACTTTGATGAATAAAAAGTAAAAAAAGAAGCTATGTTTTTAAAATATAAATATTTTGTAATAATATTCACTACTGGTCAGTAATTTGGGGTCAGTCATTTTTTTTTCTTTCTTTTTTTAAAATAAAATCAATACTTTTATTCAGCAAGGATGTGTTAAATTTATAAATAAGTGATTGTAAAGAAAATATATCATTAGAATTTTTTTTTATTTTGAATAAATGCAGTTCTTTTTAACCTTTTATTGATCAAATATATTAGAAAGCAGAACTGTTTCCAACACTCATAATAAATCAGAATATTAGAATGATTTCTAAATGATCATGTGATAGACTGGATGTTACATGTGACACTGAAGGCTGGAGGAATGATGCTGGAAATTAAGCTTTGCATCACAGGAATAAATTATTTTTTTAAAGTATATTCAAATAAAAAACTATTATTTTAAGTTGTAATAATATTTCACAATATTACTGTTTTTTCTGTATTTTTGATCAAATAAATGCAGTGTGACGAGTGGGGCGGGGCCGAGAGACTGTAACAGTTTTCCTTGGTGGATAAATAAAGTAAAAATTTGTCTTAATAATAATAATGCTTCATTAACATTAACATTATTAACCAGGTCTTGAAAACGAAAAACAAAAAACAAAATGCAATCGGTTCACTCCGAGCAGAATCGATATTTTTACATTTCTGTTCCTGCTTTCCTCTGATATTATTGTCGTTCTGAAACACACCTTGCAGATTAAAAACGAAACACCCTAAGATCAGCACAATTCACTCACTCATTTTCAGCCACTTATAATTCAAAACAAAGAGGAGTGTGCATCCTGATAAGCAAAAAAAATCAATTTGTTCATCATACAACTATTTTAGACCCAGAAGGACACTTTATTATTATAAACTTAACAATTAACAATAATCCGGTAACAATCGCCAGCATCTACGGCCCAAATTTAGATAATCCGGCCTTTTTCCACACTTTTTTTTCTTCCATTTAAAATTTTTCATACGGCACGGTAATTATAGAAGGAGGCGATTTTAACACCGTAATTGACCCATCACTTGACAGATCCGCAAGTAATAAAAGACACTGGCAATCCACTGACACAATAATACAGTCCATGAGAGATTTTGGCCTTGGTGATGGTTGGAGGCTACAGCATCCAACTGACAAAGAATATACATTTTACTCGTCAGTCCATCATAGCTACTCCCGCATAGACTTTTTCTTAACTAGCAATTCAATTATACCAAATATCTCTGAGCACAAAATCCACTCCATCAGCATCAGTGACCATGCTCCAGTAACATTCATATGGAATCCAGCTAATTTACATAAACACATCAGTAGATGGCGTTTTAACATATCACTTCTTAAAGACCCAGAGTTCGACAGTTATCTTAAAAGCGAGTGGACATCCTTCCTAGAAATAAACGACTCACCAAAGTTATTAGCTTCATTACTTTGGGAAACCGGCCCAAATTTCATTCTCCGTCCATAAAAAGAAAATAGAAAAACAAGAAGAAATCAGACTAGAAAATAAAATAAAATAACTTGAAATATTACATGCAAATAACCAAACAGAAGTAGTATATAATGAATTAAGAAAAAAAATTCCTACTAAATGAAATCATAAATAAGAAAAAAAAAACTCAATTTCTTATTCATAGACTCCGTCAAGAAACCTTCCATCATAGCAACAAATCTAGTAAATATTTGGTCAATCAGATCAGAAAGAAAATTCAAGATTACCAGTGCACATGAATACAGCCACTATTTCACTTATTCCTAAACCTAATAAAGATCCAACCCTTCCATCAAACTACCGTCCTATATCTCTCATCAACGCAGACATTAAAATAATCAGTAAAGTTCTTGCACATAGAATTGAAAAAATTATCCCGCTCATAATCCACCCGGATCAGACTGGTTTTATTAAAGGTAGGCAGGCATCCAACAACACACGCAGATTATACGATTTAATCCATTATTCATCACTACAACAGGAAAATACCATTATAGTCACTTTAGGTGCAGAAAAAGCTTTTGACAGAGTCAATTGGAACTTTTTATTCACCACATTACAAAAATTTGGCTTTGGTGAGTCGTTTATTAATTGGATTAAAATTCTATACACAGCACCTTCTGCCACAGTCACAACCAATGGACTAACATCACAAAGCTTCACACTGCACAGGGGGACTAGGCAAGGATGCCCACTCTCTCCTTCTTTATTCACCATCTTCATTGAACCCTTAGCAGCAGCCATCCGTCAGAACCCACTCATCAGAGGAATCCACACACCCCAAACACAACACAAGATTAGTTTATATGCTGATGACATTTTACTCTTTTTGCAAAATCCTCAATCATCTCTGCAAGAAATAACTAAAACCATTGATCTATACTCTACAATATCAGATTATGCAATAAATTGGAATACATCTTCAATTCTTCCGCTACATCAAACTAAATGGGATGTTGTAGCCCAGGTATCACCCATTCCTCTATGCACAGGCCACATCACTTATTTAGGCATTAAGGTTTCCTCCAGGCTGTCAGAGCTGACTGGACTCAACTTCACTCCTCTACTGAAAACATTAGAAGACGACCTTCACCGCTGGCACAACTTACCACTCTCCATCCAGGGCAGAATAGCTATAATCAAAATGACAGTACTTCCAAAAATAAACTATTTTTTCTCAATGATCCCAACCCAACCTTCTCTCAATTGGTTCAAATCTGTAGACTCCATCATTACCCGATTCTACTGGAAAAATAAACCACCCCGGATAAAATTAAGCACTTTACAAAAACCCAAATCCTTAGGAGGATTAGAAGCACCACAACCAACTTCAATACATATATAAATGGACTCACCCCACTCTGTCAGACATGGCTACATGGCTAGACATAGAACAATCACTCTGTGAAAAATTGCACATATCAGACATCCCATTTCTTAGTCAGTCCATTAAACACCACCCATGTTTCAAATCATTGACAATAGACTCTGCTCTGACAGCCTGGTGGAAATATCATCACATCACAAACTCCAATCAGGCCCCATCTAAACTCACCCCACTCTGGAATAACCCTGATTTCACAAGCAACTAAAAAACACTCAATTTCCATAAATGGGCACAAAAGGGCATCTCACATTTAAAGGTGCCATCTGTCATATCTGGCAAAAAAAATCAAGTCATACTCCACATTCCATACCAGATGGGGGCAGTATGCCTCAATAAAGTGAATTGGTCTACTCTAGAGTAACAAACGAGAAACGGCATAGTCTCTATGCTCCGCCCATACCTTCACAACAATCCTAGAGCATAGCCGAAAGCCTATAAGACAGCGGTTCTCAATTGCAGTCCTCGCGCCCCACTGCTCTGCACATTTTGAACGTTTCTCTTAGCGCTTCAGACATTTGTTCTATTCGAACATAAGTGCCCTGCGAAGTGGACATCACAGGATATTCAGCCATGATTCCAGTTCGAAGTGAACGTAGCTATATGTTCCAATCAAAGTGCATTGAAGTGTGCAAGACGTGAATTTAAATTGTATTGATTTACAGAGGTATATGATGTCACAGTTGTCCATGTTTAAAGATGCTGCACAGCACAAATCAGTGATTGAATGTTTCGATGTGAGGTAAACTTCAACAGATTTCTCCTGCTCAGAGAGTAGGGAGCAATGAACATTTGAAAAACAGTTCATGAACGGAGTTTATTTCTAACGAGCTGATTATCTGAATCAGGTGTGTTAACAAAGAGAAACGTGCAAAATATGCAGAGCAGTGGGGCGCGAGGACTGGAATTGAGAACCACTGCCATAAGAGGACGTTTGGTTATGTCAAGTGATTTTGAAACATGACATCTTCAAGCTACTCCCCTTCACCTTTCCCAGTGAATATGTTCATATTCGTTTTGTTCATATTACATTGAGTTGTATATACACATTATTTGAATTAAATTAATTTGACAGACAGCATTCTGTCAACATCATTGGTCAACATCAGACAGCTGATGTTGACCAAGCTAGCGCCAACCAACGTAACCAGAGCTGCCAACTCTCAAGCATTCACCGTGAGACACACGCAATTGACTCTTTTCACACGCTTTCACGCCACACATCAATTTTCTCAAGTACAGAAAAACCACGAAGCAAAGAGGACACGGAGACCAACAGACTAGTTAGAGCAGGTTACTTATGATATAAAAAATGGGTAAGTTATAGCTAGCTAATTATCAAACTCAGCTACGGTTAGCCATCGCTAACATTAGCACGTTTATAGAACAGCCTTCGATACATTTCTATGTTATAACTTCCCGAAAAAAATACACAAACATATAAAACAAACTTCTAGCGAAATACTAACAGCATCTAACTTACCAATCCAAAAGAAATGTTGCAAGTTCGGTGTCGAACCTAATTTCTTTCAGGTCCATCAGTTGTCTCCAGCGATTGAAAGCAGTGCCAATGTTTACTCTGGTTCGGCTCCTTTTCTTATCGGATTTGATTTGTGATTCCGAGCGCGGTTGTTTCCCTGTAGCGGGTGGTGGTCTCTTGCCAAGGGCTTAAGTTATCCTTCCGCTCTCTTCCCTGAACTGAAATGAAGTAGTGGGCTGTACTTTCCACATGATTGACATCAGGTATAAGTACGCCCACAAGCCGTGCGAGTTATTCGTGTATTGCAGGTTGGCTGGTGGTTATGTTGCCCGCATACTGCCTCCCATGGCCGAAACTGGTATTACGACACCTGTCGGGCCGGGGCTAGTAATGCTACTGCTAATTAAGGTTGATATCTCTGCAGCAGTATAACTTGACATTTTTTTAATGACATCATCGCCCTTATTTCTTCTCATACTTTTGATGCGTGTAGGTAATTTTTTAAATATTTTTACCTCAATTTTTGCACATAGCAACTTTAAAGCACATTTTTCAGTCTAACAACTTTTTTTCATTTTCTTACTTAGTCCAGGAGTATGGTATTGGGAGCAATCAATTCTTGAATTATCTGCAACTCAAATCAGCTGTATTATCCAAAATCAACAACAGAACTATCAACATTCACCTTCCTACCGCATTAGCAGATTTAATTAATATATCCTCCCCGAAAAAATTACTTTCCAAAATATACAAAATTATAGCTAATTCAAATAAAACCATAACTTTACCAACAATCAAATGGAAAGAAGACCTTTCGATTGCTCCTGATAGCGACTTCTGGACTCAAATTTGTAAAAATATTTATTCCATGACTAAAAACGCCAACCTTCAGCTCATACAGTATAAGACTCTTCATAGAACACACTACACTGGGGAAAGGCTGGCTAAAATGGGATTCACATCAGGAATTTGCTTACACTGCTCACAAAACTGTCCGGACACATATATCCATGCCACATGGCACTGCCCACCCATTAAACACTTTTGGAAAGACGTCACTGAATCCCTGTCCCGCCTCCTGGGCTGCCGCATCCCATTATCCCCCTTACTCTGTCTACTAGATGATCTATCAACTCTCAATCAGGAAATAACAAACAAAAGGATGCCCCTTGTAGCCTTAGCCATCGCCAAGAAAACTATATTTTTGAACTGGAAATCCAGAAGCACTATTCACATAACACACTGGAAAAATGTGCTCATAGACTACATCTCCCTAGAATATTTTACACCTCATTACAACTGTATATCGGAACCTCAACACACCAGATCAGACCTCATCCAACTATTACAAATCTGACACACTCATCCCGATTAATTATGTATTCATTTATTATTATACATTTATACAAGGTTTTAGTCATATTGTGAGTATTTTCATTATTATTATTATTATTGACATTATGGTTATTAATATTTTCAATATCATAGAAACATTTAACAGTGATGGAATGATGGTGATGTGATGATAATTTGCTTGATATAAGGACGGTAATGGTATAACATATATATATAAAATGATTAAAATAAATAAATGAATAAATAAATGCATAAATGAAATGATGATGATAATAATGATATAAATATATAAAATATACAAATATAACCAAATCAAGTCAACATCTAACACATACCACACATGATTTTAATGCACTTCACCTTCTTTTAATGCACCACCTTAGTTTAGGCATACATACAAATAGTAACTATACAGTGAATGAGAAGAAAGGGAAAGAAAAGGGCAAAAAAAAGAAAGAGAAAAGAAAAAGGAATAAAGAAAAAAGAGGGGAAAAGGAAAAACTGACACATAAACTAGGAGAGGTGTGGTATGTGGTGGGTGTGTGTCACACGTGTGTGTATTGTTATTATTGTTGTTATTATTACTATTATTATTATTATTATTATTATTATTATCATTATTAATACAATCATTTTTATTGATATCACTGTCGCCGTCAACGCAAAGTGTTATAATAGCCATCTTTAGCATTACTATTATATATATATATATATATATATATATATATTATATTATTATTATTACTATTGTTGTTATTATTATTATTACTATTGTTGTTATTATATTATTATTGATATAACTATTGCAATTGTACTTTCAATACAAAATATTATCATTATCGCCATATTTAGTATTACTATTATTACTGTTATTACTGTTGCTATTATTATTGATATAAATGTTGTTATTATTATTATTATTATTGTTATTATTGATTTTATCAATATCAACATCATCACTTTTTTTTTAGTATGAGTAGCAATACTGTTATTTTTATTATCACTATTATTATCATTATTATCACTACTATTATTATTATTATTATTATTATTATTGATATTACTATTGCCGTCAACACAACTTATCACCATCCGTAGTATAATTATTTTATCATTACTGTCATTGTTATTACTGATATTACTGTTACCGTCACCACTAAATATTATTATCATTATTATTATACATGCTATTACTAGTTAAATACTATTTAATACTTCTACATATTACTATTATTATTTGTTGTTGCTGTTTTTTTTTCATTGTTGTTATTATTACTGCTGTTTTATTGTTGTTTTTGTGTTCTGTTGTTGTGTTATGTGTTTACCTTATGTATAATAATAAAAAAAAACCTGGTTCGGGTGGAAGAAATACTGGTTAATAACGTTATTTATTTTAAAACAATTTTATTTGCCTATAATTTGCCTAAAAATAATAATAGCCTAATAAAGTACAGTGTTTTCTTTACTCAAAAGGAAAAGGAAAAAAGAGAGATCTGGTAACATTAGCCAATAACCCGCTGAGTTAAGTCACAGCCAACTTCTTCTTTTTAGATTTTGGCCAAATGAATACAGGCTACTAAAGAAACAAACAAAAAAAATTATAGAAAGTCTGTCAACACTTTAAAGACATTAAAGTATTTTTAAGATATTTAATTAAGTTTGCTGCATTTTATATATAAATAAAAAAACCATACTTGTATAAGATTGCGTTTCGAGAGTGAAAAAAAAAAAAACATGAGTCGCGTCACACATCCCATTTTGTTAACCCTATTATTTTCCGAAATAATGAAGGCTAAAATACCTTTAGGCTAAAGTAAAATGTTAACAAACATTATAAAAAGTTATTAGTTTCTCTCCAAAACAAAATCCTCTTTTTGAAGTTTAGGCTATATAACAACGTCAGTCCAAAAACAAATTAATTCGTGGTGAAGATGATACCTACCTCTCTCATTTGGCACGAATCCAAGTGTTTCCATATTCCCGATGTATCTGGATGCTAAAATATTATTTATTATATAGTGTTTGTACTTTCATCGACATAAAACGTCATCCTTCACATCGGCTTTATCAGCACAGTGAGGCGTGGTCACGCTGAATGCAACAAATTCTGTACAACGGAGCAGTGTAACTTTTTTATTTGTTTCTTTAACTCTATTTTATTTTGATAATGAACAGGCTTAAATATAGCTAAATTATGTTGTGTGTGCACGTAAGGCATCGGCGCAATGGTCAACGCTGGTAGGTTATACAGATGCAAGACATTATTCAAATCGTCAAGCTTTAACAAATTTTGTGGAAAAAATTTAACAAAGCTTTCGCAAAAAAAAAATAAAACTAGGGGCCCACTCGCTGCTGTTTCATTTTCCTTTGGAACGTGTCACAATGAACCGTAATTCAGCACATTTTTTCTTTCGTTTCGTTAATCTGTAAATATGATTTAAGCAAAATATATTTAGTGTAGGCCTATATGCCTATATTTATTTTTATGTAATACTATAGTTTTTCTGTTTTCTCCGTTCACAGAAGCGCTGCAGGTGTGTGTGATCTGTTGAATTCATCTTACACTATCCTCAGATAAACTCTAAAGCATCTGTTATACTTTCCGTGTACAATCCGGATGCGGACTTCTTCCATTTATACTTCGGAAAGTGTACGCTGATGGTCCGCTCTGCAGCAAACACAAACAATTGCCCAGAATTATTGCAGATCTTTATATTATTTTATTGACGGATTGCACAGGTTCTAGTAGCAATGGGCTTCTTCATACACTGCCTACACATGTGCAATTGTGATTTTGAAGCCTAATGACCGTGCAAAATGGGAGGCATGTGGTCGTCCACTCTGAGCCTCCACACACTCTCTCTGAAGACGATTTTTACGTCATGCCTACCTAGCAGTCCATAGAGGACTCGCAACTGCGGAAAGTATTACAGAGGCTTACGGGCGGTGCATTGCCATTGCGGCTTGCCTATGATGAGTTCACAGCTGAGCGACATTTCACTCGTTGGCTTCGTCACATTTGCATAGGCCGTACTGCTGGATTAGTGATTGGTTGACAGCAAATTTCAAATATAAAATTTTCAAATATTTCAAACGATAAAATAACGTTATTAACCGGTTAATGGTTATTTCAAATTTCCGATTCTGTTCGGAACTATAAAATTCGGTTTTCGTTTTCATTCCTTGAACCGGTTCAGAGCCCTGTTATTAACATATTTATTATCCCCGTTATATTATTATTTATTTATTTTTCACCATGTTTCCATATTATCTACCTCAGGTCCAAAACAAATGTACAAATTATATACAAACTGAAAATACTAAATACTTTTTTGATATATTTTCATTAGTTATTTTCAAAAGAGAATTACTAACATGGATGCTTACAAAGCAGAGATCACCTTCTTAATTCCAATGGGAGAGATTAACTTTTGTTTGTCTTTATTATTTTGAACTATATTATTTGGTTACTGTGTTATTTCTGTTTCAAAAGGCAGCGGTAAACAACTCTTTAAAATTTAAAGAGTGTTCATGTGATTTGTGAAATTAATAAATGCATAATAATCATGATAATCGTGAAACCGTGATTCATTTCTCAGACTATAATCTTACCAACACTATCTATAATTGCTGCATCCCCACCTGCAACATGTTGCCATACTTCAACATGATTTCACATGTTCTTCAGACACCGGCACACACTGGAAGTGTACCAGCACCGGCGGCGCCAGGGGGGGTCTTGGGGGGTCTCAAGACCCTGCAAAAAAAACGCCTTGACCCCCCATTTGACCCCCCACCCTCTTCCTGATTAAAAAATATATATATCCGGGATAAAGATTAAAAACAATATTTCTCTTCAAACTACGCAGAACATTAATAATAATTATTTCGACATTTATTCGTACACTGAACCGAGAACCGTTTCTGTCAGACGTGTCCGATTCGAGAACCGAGGAGCTGATGATACTGCGCATGCGTGATTCGGTGTGAAGCAGACTGACACACAGAGTGTCTGAACCGAACTGATTCTTTTGGTGATTGATTCTGAACTGATTCTGTGCTAATGTTATAAGCGCGGGTAAACCGAAGGCTTGAATGAAGGGCACTCATCGGCAATGACATTACATCGAGCACAAAAGAACTGGTGAACCGTTTTGTTTTCAACTGGTTTATTTGATCGAATTGTCCGAAAGAACCGCTTCTCTTGAGCATCTGCTCCTTTGCCCTTAAAGAGCCCTTTTGTGAATGCCTACCCACGCCCAATCATAATATTAGTACAATTTATTAATAATAATTTAGCCGTAAATAAAATGACCAACATGATGACCTTTCACCTGACGACGACGACCTCATTCGACCGGGACGATTCCTCACGCCGCATGCGTATTTTTTCATTACTAGAGGATATTTTCAACACCGTGGCAGCTGGTAAGTGGTGTTTCATTCTCAGTGAAGTGATTTTGATGTTTATTTACTTAATAATATTTTACAATGTCAATGTCAATGTCACCTTTATTTATATAGCGCTTTAAACAAAATACATTGCGTCAAAGCAACTGAACAACATTCATTAGGAAAACAGTGTGTCAATAATGCAAAAATGAGAGTTAAAGGCAGTTCATCATTGGATTCAGTTGGATACAAGAATGATGTGATTTGAGAACATGCATATATGTTGTTTATATTGCTGTGTGTAGCCTGTATTGTAGAAGTAACACTAGCGTGCTGTTTGAGGGAGAAAAGTTTCACTGGCATCGAGTGGTCTGGTCTTTTTTATGTTATTTGACTAAACTTTTATATTACAGTACTTATTTATTTTTTAACACGTAGAGTGCCTTAAAAATAATTATCACAACACTGGTAAGACTTATTCAGATTTTCTCATTCTCTGAATTATCATTATAAAAATAAAAACAATTCAGAAATGAATTCAAATATAATTATATTTTAATGTGACGCAAATATTTTTTTTCTACAATTGCAACAGTGTTTACAACAGCAAGACCACTTTAGCCTGTAAACTCAATAATATCTCTCTGGAAATGAATGTAAAAAATATCAATGTCAATAAAAAATGCATAATATACCTGACATCAAAGTGCAGTGTGAAGGATATGAATAACAAATGTAGCCTGTCATTTGTTTACATTGCAAAGGTGTTCAATTTTAGACAACTACAACAGTAATAATAATAATACTAATCACTATATTTCAGTGTATCAGTTTTTTAATGTTTTGTATCAATATTTAAGGTGGACTTATTGATTAGGTGCAAGAGTAGTAGTGATGGTTAAAATAATAGATTAATGCTGAAATGGTAATTTGAGCCTTGTTCCTAGATGGACAGAGAGTGAAAAGTAATAGATCAAATAAGGAGATGGAGATAGAGGAAGAAAAAGAGGGAAATGTAGAGGCACAAGTGACAGAAAGAGCATGTAACAGTAAGCCAGGAGACAGAGGCTGGTGAGAAAGACGAAAATGTAGAGGCACAAGTGTTTTCTATAGTTTTTACTATAACCGCTGTTCCCTTTCGAGGGAACTTCGAATTGCGTCCTCTAGGGGCCGCTTTGGGGAACACCTCGTCATGACCCGTGTCTGAAGCATACATTGAAAAAACACCAACTTGTTGGCCGGCGACAGCCTCCAACGTCACTACCGGCACGACTATAAATAAGCACCGGGAGAGCACGTCACTATCTTCTTCATCTTCACTGACTGTTGTGTTTGAAGCGTGCATCTGAAAGAACCGGTAAGGGCGATATTTCTCTGTTTATCATGGCAACAACTAGCAAGCATTTAGACGATGTGTGCATCCGTGTCGGCGTTATTTGACACCCGATGACACGCGATCTTTGCGTCATTTGTTTGGGTGAAGAGCACGCACGCGATGTCTTTGAGGAGGCAATCTGCGTGCATTGTGAGCGTTTTTTCAATGGAAAAAGCTCCGCTCTCGTTCGTCTCTCTTCTGAAAGAAAAGGGGAAAAAAGGCAGCCATCTGCTTCCTGCAGTTCAGGACGTGTCCATGCCGAGGCGTGGAACAGAATGAGCTCGTGAGAATACAAGTGGATCTGTCTGTATGGTTTAAAGAGACACTTTCCCATTCGTGCTCGTAAAAAAAGAAAAAAAAAGAAAGAAGGGCAGCGGACGAGAGAGAGCCTCAGGAGGATGATGTTATATCTTTAACACTTTCTGATACTGAGGTTAGTGCTCTGCTGGGTTTTTACCCAGGAAAAGCAGGAGATATTTGAGGATGGTGAAAAAGCTGAGGCTGAGCCTTCTCAATTCTCCTGCCCTGCGTATGTAGAGCTGTTGGAGGTCGACCATAACCCTCCAGCTCAGGTGAGCCTTTTATTTCTGCATGATCTCCATACAGAGATTAAAAAGAAATGAAAGATGCCGTTTTCTTCTCACATCCATCGGTTTCGGGATGAAAGTAATCTGCTGACATCGAGGTGATGCGCGAAAGTGGCTATGAGGGAATGCCCCCTGTAGAAAGAGCAAAATTTTTTATAAATTATTTATAAATAATTTTTATCTGTGAAAATTTATTCTTTCTGCAGGGGAAACATCCTCTCTTAATCTCCCTCCTTGCCATTTAAGCCCTTTCAGAAAATCATCTCGCTTAAATGGCAAGGCATACGCAGTAGCAGGTCAGGCTGTGGCTTTATTTCACACAATGCTGGTGCTTCAAGCATATCAGACTGATCTGCTAAGAGACCTGGATAGAGGCAGGGTCCTTTTTCTGATCAGGTAGCTGAGCTGCGCCGCACCATGGATCTCTCTCCGTGCTACCAAGCAGGCTGCCTCTGCCATGGGCAGGACTATGGTGGCCATGGTGGCAGCGGAGAGACATCTGTGGATGAACCTGGCAGACAAATTACGGCCTATGCTCTCAATGTCAAATGCAGAAATGTTAATCCATGCATTTATGACCTCAAGGTTAGATTATTGTAATGCTTTATTGGGTGGTTGTTCTGCACGCTTAGTAAACAAACTACAGCTAGTCCAAAATGCAGCAGCAAGAGTTCTTACTAGAACCAGGAAGTATGACCATATTAGCCCGGTCCTGTCAACACTGCACTGGCTCCCTATCAAGCATCGCATAGATTTTAAAATATTGCTTATTACTTATAAAGCCCTGAATGGTTTAGCACCTCAGTATTTGAATGAGCTCCTTTTACATTATAATCCTCTACGTCCGCTACGTTCTCAAAACTCAGGCAATTTGATAATACCTAGAATATCAAAATCAACTGCAGGCGGCAGATCCTTTTCCTATTTGGCGCCCAAACTCTGGAATAACCTACCTAACATTGTTCGGGAGGCAGACACACTCTTGCAGTTTAAATCTAGATTAAAGACCCATCTCTTTAACCTGGCATACACATAACATACTAATATGCTTTTATTATCCAAATTCGTTAAAGGATTTTTAGGCTGCATTAATTAGGTAAACCGGAACCGGAAACACTTCCCATAACACCCTATGTACTTGCTACATCATTAGAAGAATGGCATCTACGCTAATATTTGTCTGTTTCTCTCTTGTTCCGAGGTCACCGTAGCCACCAGATCCAGTCTGTGTCCAGATCAGAGGGTCACTGCAGTCACCCGGATCCAGTACGTATCCAGACCAGATGGTGAATCAGCACCTAGAAAGGACCTCTACATCCCTGAAAGACAGCGGAGACCAGGACAACTAGAGCCCCAGATACAGATCCCCTGTAAAGACCTTGTCTCAGAGGAGCACCAGGACAAGACCACAGGAAACAGATGATTCTTCTGCACAATCTGACTTTGCTGCAGTCTGGAATTGAACTACTGGTTTCGTCTGGTCAGAGGAGAACTGGCCCCCCAACTGAGCCTGGTTTCTCCCAAGGTTTTTTTCTCCATTCTGTCACCGATGGAGTTTCGGTTCCTTGCCGCTGTCGCCTCTGGCTTGCTTAGTTGGGGACACTTCATCTACAGCGATATCGTTGACTTGATTGCAAATAAATGCACAGACACTATTTAACTGAACAGAGATGACATCACTGAATCCAATGATGAACTGCCTTTAACTATAATTTTTGCATTATTGACACTGTTTTCCTAATGAATGTTGTTCAGTTGCTTTGACGCAATGTATTTTGTTTAAAGCGCTATATAAATAAAGGTGATATTGACATTGACATTGACATCGGGAGGAAAGAAAATGCTTTCTTCTTGATGCTCAGGTTTAGCCTTCTGAGCTTTTCGGTATTTCCGTTGAGACGGCGATTTGAGAAGTTCTGGTAGACGAAGGCGCACTCTGCTGCTTTCAGATCCTTCGTTCCATGAAGGTCCAGGTCTGAGCCCGAACAACATAGGGGTCCTGGCCTGTCCCGATCTGAGGATCAAAGAAAGGCACAGAAGGCTAGTGTCGCAACTCGCGTTCCTCCCCCACCCGCGGGCAGGGGTTAGAGGAATCGTGGGTCAAGAGGAGGTAAGCAGAAACTAAGGGGTATGAACGTTCTCGTCTGAATCAGAGTGATACCTAGGTATCTACTCGTTCCCTTTGGGGATTTTTAACCCTCTGGATTCTAAGAGGTTATCAGGGAAAAATAGACTCATAACGCGTATATGCGTTAATCGACTTCAGAGGGTTAACTTCTGCTTTTATCCTCCCCTTCCTAATTCCCCTGTAACCACCAGCTCTCCACCTGATCGAGGTTAGGTGGAAACCTCTCGCATAACAGTCTCCTATGCTGGACCTATAATGTTTTTATGGTTCTATGTTCATAGCAACCACCTGACTGATGGTCCAGACTAAAAGGAGGCGCCCCTTGAGCGGGGCTCCAGCGCAGGAGGGTGGGTGAGTAAATGTAACCCTCTGTGTATATACTTATGTGTATTTAATTGATGGTGGTTACGTGTCTACTAATAAACTGTGTGAGTTTCCTTTTGCAGTGCTCAGTTACAGTGTTTACTAAACACTCGCCAGCACCAGCCATCCGGCTTCATGTTCCAGTATTAGGCGGCTGAGATCACAGGTTTCTGAGGGAGCCTCCTTGATCATCAGGCCTGGCACAGCACTGCAGGGAATTTCATGGATGTCCGGCCATGGTTCTGGCCTGCACTCCCCTCAGCATGGCGGTGTGGGTATACTGTTCCCCAAAGCGGCCCCTAGAGGACGCAGTTCGAAGTTCCCTCGAAAGGGAACTGTCTCAGGTTACGTATGTAACCATAGTTCCCAGAGTAGGGAACGAGACACTGCGTCCTCTAGCTCCCTGCCATGCTTCGGACGCAAGCTTCAGATGAAGAAGATAGTGACGTGCTCTCCCGGTGCTTATTTATAGTCACGCTGGTAGTGACGTCGGAGGCTGTCACCGGCCAACAAGTTGGTGTTTTTTCAATGTATGCTTCAGACACGGGTCACGACGAGGTGTTCCCCAAAGCGGCCCCTAGAGGACGCAGTGTCTCGTTCCCTACTCAGGGAACTATGGTTACATACGTAACCTGAGACAGTTCTTAATTATTCTGTAGAACAGAGAAGAAAAAGCCATCAGGTTGGGACAATTTAAGACATTTCAGTTTCAAATCCCAGAGCTATTATTATTTTAAACTTAAAATTGTCTTCTCTATTGTTTCTTTTTCAAAACGACATCAAAGCATTTGCTGCTGTATCAATACATAATCATCCATATCGTTACGAGAATCAGCAAGGAATGCATCACAATATATTGCTGTATTGATATTTTGAACAGCGCCATTTAAAGTCTTGTTCCATGTTCCCCTTTTATACTTTGAGCATCTGCCCCTCCAAAGGTCTCTGCACAGCCCTGTTCAGAGGGAGTGTCAGCCACGTTAAAAAAGTTAACCGCTTAAGTCATTTGTGGATTAATGCTTATTGGAGATGCGAACCGTTTCAAACAATTCAGTTCGATTTGGTGAACTGGTTCAAGAAGATCCGGTTACATCGAATGATTCGTTCATGAACCGGATATCACAAACTGAGGTGTTTTGAAATCTCACACAACAGACACTGAACAGAAGACAACGCTGAATAAAGTCGTAGTTTTTGCTATTTTTGGACCAAAATGTATTTTCGATGCAGTAATATGCAGTTGTTAGCCGTGTCCACTGTATTTTTTGTTGGTTTTCATGAGACCCCCCTTGAAATGACCAGGACCCCCCATTGCCCCCCCCAATCAAAATTGTCTGGAGCCGCCACTGTGTACCAGTAGTGTCAAAAAAATGTTGCTGCATCTCGTTCACTTCTCAGAGGACCAAGATGACAACCATAACCCAGCGATATTTTCTATAGTGAAGCTATGTAAAACCTTTCTGTCAAGAGAGAAAAAGAGGTGTGACTAGACTCTGCCAACATCAGGGGAACTGTGACCCATAATATAATGTAACCTAAGTTAACCTCTGTGCACAAAATATTTCACTCAACAAGTGTAAACCACTTCCTAAATAAATGACTTATATGTGCTTTTATGAATTAAAAAATATAAAACAGAAAAGCTGTCACCCAGTATTAAAAAGTGTAATTAAGTGCAATTAAATGCAAGCTCTAACATGATACACATCTGTACTTCTTAATTTTTATTTATTTATTTACATTTTTTTTTTGTAGATGAGATGTTAAAGGTGTTACATATGTTTTGACCTTGAAATATCAGTTTCAAATAGGTCAAGTGGATAGGTCAAGTGCCAAGCTTTTTTTATTTGAGCAAGTCAAGCAAGCAAGTCAGGCAAGTCAAGATTATCACAAAAATTTACTTGCTTGAGACTTGAAGGTTAAGACTTGAGATTTACTTGATGGCCGGCAGATGGCGTCATAAACACTTAGTTATAAAGACATTCATCTAGGCTACTAGTCTTTAGATAGATAGATAGATAGATAGATAGATAGATAGATAGATAGATAGATAGATAGATAGATAGATAGATAGATAGATAGATAGATAGATAGATAGATAGATAGATAGATAGATAGATAGATAGATAGATAGATAGATAGATAGATAGATAAACTTACAAGACGTTCCTTCACTGATGTCTGACCAAGTCGATATAAAATGTAATTTATTATTGTGTTTTGCTTCCCGTTTTATTCGTCTAAGGAAGACCTCCTCTTTGGGCTCTGTATGGTTATTAACAAAAGTACTAATACTAAATAATACTAATAATACTTATAATAAAAATAATATGCTAAAATCCCACAGAGATTGATAGAGAATATTCCCAATGCTGTTGCAGTTGACTCGTGCTGGTTGTGTGGATATTTCTATATTTGTCCCCAAGATCCATAAAACATTAAGTTTAGGCAGAAAGAAGAGGTTAATCCACACGTCACAAAAATCACACAGGTAATTTCCTCCAGGTTAATCCAGGAGACAAACTCTTCATTCTCAGCGTTCTCGATCTTCGCTTCAAGCCGGTCAGGTCACACTCTTGCTGTGAGTAGATGTCTGGTGTGTGCTGCTGTGTGTCTCCTGCACTGCTGTAATCGATTGCACACGGAGTGTTTTATCTTCGCGCTACAAACTCCTCCTGTGATGCGCGTGGGAACGCAGCGCATGCACTTGTATTGAGCTTCCTTACCTGTATCTACAACAAATACGAAAAATATACGCAAATATTTATTTTGCCATTCAATTTAATAATGTAGTGAAGTGACGCTTTTTTATTAATTTATTAGAAATTGGTATAGGCTAAACAATGAATGGGGGCTGCACAGTTGGCCAAAATAAATAAATAAATCGTATGTCAATTTGGATAGCCTACAATAAAAACGCCTCATATTGTAACTGTTTATTAAGGGGAAAATTAAGTGCAGATTGTCTCTGAATTAAGGTGTGCACTAGAGTAGAATAGAATAGACTAGAACAGAACAGAATAGAATATAATAACAATACATATAGAAATAGCTAACTATCATAATGAAACGTCCATGCAGCATTCTCCCTAGTTTTCCGTTTCAGTGAGAAAACGTGTCAAAACACTAGATATGCGGGGTCTGGACTGACAGTAAATTTGTTGAAATTAATAGAATTTTTTTTTTTTTTTTTTTGTAACGTAGGTTACAAGGACGCTAAAAAAGAATGTTTAGTTATCATAAACAAAATGGAAAGTCATAAAGAAGACATATGCATTCATTTTAGCGATTCTCATTTGCTACTTAAATCTACAACATTTTGCACATAAAATATTGGATCAAGTGCGATCATGTCAAGGATCAGACAATTCTACATGTGCATCTTGAATAGCAAATGTTTTGGAAAGTGCTATTCCATGTTTTGTGCCATTTAAATAAATTGTTTAAAATGAAAATAATAGCAAACACACATTTAACCCTATTATATATTGTATGTATATATATATATATATATATATATATATATATATATATACTGTATATATATATACATATTTTATTTATTTATTTTATGTAGAGATGTTAAATTGCCATCTTGTTTCAACCAAAGTGATCTGAACGCACCTGACTTTTCAACTCATAATTACAAACGTCCCATGAGGACTTCAACGCAGTAGGCCTACCTTCATCCCTAATCCAACACACCTGAAATAAGTTCATCAAGGTGTTAAGGATCATGAAAATTATATACTAGTGTGTTGGGGCAGGTTGGAACTAAACTTTGCAGGACAGAGGGTCTCCAAAAGCAGCTTTGAAGACCTTTGCTTATGTTGCACGTTTAGAAATAACAAACGCTTTCCAGTTTAATTCATTGACAGATCAGAATGGACAGTAATTAATTGTTTCTCTGTTTTGTAGATGTGTTGAACATAAAAGAATGAGTCGACCTGTGCCATTTTTAATTGTTCATTATGATGTGGACTTTGAAAAAAGAAAATATTATTTAAGGTTAAGGAACTACTGAAATCTATATTAGATCTCCTGCAATAATCTCCTTCTTAGAACTTCAGTATTTATCTCGTTTATTGTAAACCACACTCTCCCTCCATCATGTTCTCCTGTAAATTATGAAGTCTGTTTATTCTGTGATTGTCTGTGCTTATGATTTGTGGTGTGTGAAGTGTTCCTTACCTGTACCAACCTGTTAAATAAATGCCTGAACTTGGACGTCAATCCGAACTCTTTACGACTCCGGTTGCTACAGTAACCTGACAGCCACACTGCTATTTTGGAGAGTACATGAAAAATGTGTTGTTGTTGTTCTTCCTCCAAAAATCAATTGTGACATTCATCAGAGGAAATTTGGCAGCCTATTTTGGAATGTGTGTAATGTGTAAAAAGCATGCAAAAAGAGTGTAGAACTTTATTATAACTGTTTTCTGTATAAACTGTACTGACATATTAAGCAGAATTTTTATATTTCAAATTTGGGCAAATATTGTATTTCATCCAGGTATTTTGTATATTTAGAAAACGCTCTATAAATAAATACATAATAGACTGAGAGACTGAGGCTGGAAGATGGAGAATACAAAACTAATGCCAATGAAGAAACATTCTGTTCATCTTTGAAATTTTGCCAAAAATAGAGATAAAAGGTTTACTACTACTACTACTACTATTATTATTATTATTATTGTTGTTATTATTATTATTATTATTGTTATTGTTATTGTTATTATTATTATTATCCTGCTCTAAAGCAAAGAACAATACACCCAATACATTGTATCTAGTGAAGCTGGACAGTTTGCTCCAATTTTGTTCCAATCAAATATCCATGTTCAGAGGTCAGTCGTCAAAGCTAGGATTGTTACTTTTTAAAGCTTCTTCAGTAGCTTCTGCTGGTGATGTTAGTTTTATACAAAAGGGAACAATTTAAATCTCATGATTTGGCCTGTTACACTTTGTTAACATTGTCATAGCATTTCAAGAATGGAACAAATGCACAATCATGGAAATATTACACTCTTAATTTATATAAACTGTAAACCCTAATCATACTGTGATCACTTGGGGTCTGTGACAAAATTAAACATGCCATGTTTATGAGTTTTAGCTTTAAATATTCTCAAAGCAGAAGTTTGTGACACTGTGTTGCTGTGGACAAGTTATGAACCATCAAATACACATGGCAGTACATTTCAAGCTGTTAGATAAATATTTTGTTGAATGAAATGATTGTGTTTCATGTGTAGGCATGTTCCAGATGTGTAAAGCAAGAAACCGACCATATACTGTATGCTGTTTGTTTTTATTTGATAACAAGTTTCCATCTAAATGATTTTGCTTTGCAGACCATAAAATGTCAGGTTAATTTTATTTGACTCACTTTATATTAAGCTAAAATAGTCAGTTGATTTTAACCCCTAATCCTGACCCTAACCATGTAGTAAGTACGTGTAGATAATTAATATTATTCTGCACTTAAATATATAATTATACAATACACTGTAACAGTAACACAAAATAAAGTGTATTTTTTTTTTTTTTTACATTGTACATTTCTGTTGATCCTCAACCTCACCCTTAAACAAAACCATGCCACCAAGCCTGTGAAATCTACATGAAACTCAATTGGCAGCCAACTGACAATAACACCTGGCTAATATTTTTAATTAATTCTTGTTTGGAACTGAAAAGCTTTAGTCATATTCATTTAAATACCTCTTCATTTTGAACCCCCAACTTCTGACACCTCAATAATCCCCATAATAATACAATCTACATTTCCCCACCATATAAATACAGGTATGGCTGATTTCTTATTAGCATCACAGCAGTTTCTCATAGGCCCTGCTTCAGGGAATTAGGCACAGAAAGCAGAAAGCATCTGTGAAAAAAAAAAAAAAAAAATACCTTTTTCAATTATTAATTGAAAATAAAAACAAAAAGTACACTACAATCCCTATTGAAGAAAATAGGTAAATTCCCCCTGTTTTATAGCATTCGTGCAAATTTCCCTGTGGCAAAGAGATCCAGAACACAGATATTTAAAAGAGGACTAACTGTGTCAGGCATTAGCACAAACACTTCCCCAAGCTTCAGAACAAACCCCCTCCCAAGGAATGTTCAAAAGTTCAAAACAGAACCTTTTCTCATCAGCCTGTATTTCTTCATGTTGGTTATGATCATTTAAAAGGAAGAGGACAGGAAGAGACTAACAGGTAAAAACAGTTCTGCTATGGATATCTACACATTTAATTCATAAGTGTTTATTTAATGGATAAGGCCTAACACTGCTACAGTTAACAGAAAAAAAGTGTTGGTGTTCTTACTTGTTGTTGGTGTTGTTCATATTTAGTCAACACTCATACAACACTCATAAGTCCAAGCTGATAAACTACAGTACATCCTCTTTCAGTTTTGCCCTTGGCTGGATGATCACCATATTGTCAACTTCAGAACAGGGGTGCATTTCCCAAAAGCACTGTAAACCGAAGTAGATCATGGAAACAAACCACTGGCACCTGTGGTCATTACAAACAACTTAGGCTTGCAATGCTTCTGGTAAATGCAGCCCAATAATGTATGTTAACTTTAGCTGTTTTATTTGAGGTATATATTACAATGACAACTACCATCTGTTTACATGGTTAAGGACTTAAAATTGAATAAATATAAAACTTTGTTGTTTTTAGATATTTAGATTTAAATCTTCCCCACCATTACTTCTACATGGTCTTTTGTTTGTCAGTTAATTCATTTTGTATTTTTAAAAGATTTATTTATTTATTTATTAATGCACATACATTATGTATTTTTTGTTGAAGTGGTTCTGTGCATCTGTATATAGAACAGAGTTTTAAAGAGCGTTTTTAACACAGAGAAACACCATTGTTTGTTTTAACACAGACTAAAGAGCACAGATCAGCCTCCTGGCAATGAGTGCAGAAAGGCAATATCAGTAATAAAATACTCTTCAGATGAGAGTGCGGTTAAGGACAATATAAAGGTAGCTTTGCAGTACAGACAGTCAATGGTCTGTAATCCTGCGAAGTCTCTATGTCTTAGACATGTTCTCTAGACAGGAATATGCCTAGACCTAGACACACCTGCCACACACCTCATACAAAGGTCTCTATAGTACCTTTTGTCCTCTACATTGCAATGTTTTAAAAGCTATGTTATCATTATATTTTTGTTCTTACTGTTGCTCATGTTTGTCTAAGTCTCCCTTTTTTGAAAGGTTGAAAAGCTGTTTAGGGAAGACATCTAAACTAAAAATCTGGTCAGCCTACTTCAGACCCACGGAAATTGTGATTGCAAAGATTAGTCCCTAATTACCACACTTAATAACTAATAAACTATAAAACTGCTGATGGTGATATTAAAAAATAACACATACAGTAAGAGAATGATTTAGACACAAGCACCAAAGCACCTGGTTTGTTGTCTATGTAGCAGTGTCTCTGTGTCGGCCTGCCAAATAATGTTAGGTAGATTGTTCCAGAGTAAATAGTATATATATGAAATATTGGAAAATATATTATTGAATATTATGTTTCCTCCGACTGTCAGGTGGAGACATTAAAATTCTGTTTGCATTTATCCTGTAATGTATCTGAGATTGCCTGTGGTTCAGTGACCTATCTGATCAACAGGCATAGCAAGGTCCAGAACTCATTTGTCACAGCCTGATCGCAAGTGTACAATCTATACAGCCTTGAACATTAGTAAAAGCAATAGTAAAATGAAACTGCAAAATAAATAATAATAATAACAAATATCCAACTAAACTTACATATATATATGTATAAACACGCATATATATGTATATATATATATATATATATATATATAAACCTTTATCTGAAAGTTTAGACTTTTGTTCTGCTCAGACATCTCAAGGTATTAATGACAGGTTATGCTGTAGTCTTGAACACCTGTGACACAAGATGTTTCCTCACAGAGGATCAGTCTGAACCTGTATCTTCTGTCTCTTTACCAACATTCTCTTCTGCCATCTCAGCCTCTAATTATTACTTTCCCCTCCCTCAACGTCAGTAAATACAACAGCAAACAGGAAGTCCTGAAAACAGATGGAGTTGAAATGTTCATACTTTGTGTCTAAAGGTCAGCATAAATTTGTGTGGGATTTGAAGTTACTGTTTCTTCATCCACTGCTGCAGTCATGTCCTGTCAGGACTTGGGTCTGATCTGTCCTTTTTCTCTTTGTTTTTTTTTTTTTACTTTTTTTTTGTTTGTTTATTAATTTGTTTCATCTTGTTTTTTCTACTATTTCATTCATTTTGTTTCTGTTTTCCTCTCTCTCGTTAATTTTGATCTATTTACTCTGGTTTTCTTTTCCTTCACTTCCCTCTTAGCAATCTAAGCTATGGCTTGTCTGACTCACCTGTTCCCTGCATCTCATTTCTCACCCTATTTATTCTGCTTGGTTTCAGCACTCTTTGTCAGTGTGTCCTGTGAATCATCCTGTTTCTCCTGTTTGTTCTAAACGCTAGATTGTTCTCTGCCCATTTGGTGTAACTTATGTTTTGCGCTCAGAGTTTCTCGGACTGTTCTTCTGGATTTCGACCTAGCCTGTTTTTGACCCCGTTGCTGCCCGCTGTTCTCAGCCCTGTCTGCACCCCCATCTGCTTGACGATTCTCCTGTCTCCTGTTTCGGATTCGCTGCACAGTGCACTGCCTGTACGCTGTTCAGTTTGGAGCTAACAACTGAGCCATTTTTGCGAACTGAGTAGTGTTTGATATTCTTTGGGACTTTTAGGCCATCGCCTGTTTTCTGTTAATAAAATTCTATTTTTCAGCCTCATCTGCTCTTGGGTCCTTATCTGTCCTGACACCAAACACTGACCGAAGATGGACCCAGCAGAAGGCTCAACTGGGCTGTCTGCTTTGGAGCATCAGGGAGCGATGTTGGGCCGTCAGAGATGGAACTGTCTTCCACCCGCCGCTCTGTAGACAACTTGTCGGCTCAAATCGTTGATTTGGTGGGGCGACTTGATCATCTCACTCAGGAAGAATTTGCTTCAGCGCCCCTCGGGCCTCTCCCGTCCACTTTCTCATCTGAGACTAGAGTGAATAAGCCCCCCACTTATGCTGGTGAGCCAACAAGCTGTACATTATTCCTTTATTCAGTGCGAGGGCAGACGTTTGGTGGCTGATTACTCTGTGGAGATCCGCACCCTGGCTGCTACTTGTGGATGGAACACAGAGGCCCTTATCGCTCGTTTTTTAGAGGGTCTCAATGACTCCGTCAAAGATAAACTGTATGCCTGTGAGGTCCCTGATTGTTTGGATGGTTTAATTAGTCTGGTCTTCAAGTCAAGTCAAGTCAACTTTATTTATATAGCGCTTTAAACAAAATACATTGCGTCAAAGCAACTGAACAACATTCATTAGGAAAACAGTGTGTCAATATGGAAAATGACAGTTAAAGGCAGTTTATCATTGAATTCAGTGATGTCATCTCTGTTCAGTTTAAATAGTGTCTGTGCATTTATTTGTAATCAAGTCAACGATATCGCTGTAGATGAAGTGTCCCCAACTAAGCAAGCCAGAGGTGACAGCGGCAAGGAACCGAAACTCCATCGGTGACAGAATGGAGAAAAAAACCTTGGGAGAAACCAGGCTCAGTTGGGGGGCCAGTTCTCCTCTGACCAGACGAAACCAGTAGTTCAAGAATCATCTGTTTCCTGTGGTCTTCTCCTGGTGGTCATCTGAGACAAGGTCTTTACAGGGGATCTGTATCTGGGGCTCTAGTTGTCCAGGCCTCCGCTGTCTTTCAGGGATGTAGAGGTCCTTTCTAGGTGCTGATCCACCATCTGGTCTGGATACGTACTGGATTCGGGTGACTGCAGTCACCCTCTGATCTGGATACAGACTGGATCTGGTGGCTACGGTGACCTCGGAATAAGCATAGATGCCATTCTTCTAATGATGTAGCAAGTACATCGGGTGGTATGGGAAGTGTTCCTGGTTCCATCAGTTTATCCAATTAATGCAGCCTAAAAATCCTTTAACGGATTTGGATATTAAAATCATATTAGTATGTTATGTTTAAGCCAGGTTAAAGAGTCTTTAATCTAGATATAAACTGCAAGAGTGTGTCTGCCTCCGGAACAATGTTAGGTAGGTTATTCCAGAGTTTAGGGGCCAAATAGGAAAAGGATCTGCCGCTCGCAGTTGATTTTGATATTCTAGGTATTATCAAATTGAGTTTTGAGAACGTAGCGGACGTAGAGGATTATAATGTAAAAGGAGCTCATTCAAATACTGAGGTGCTAAACTATTCAGGGCTTTATAAGTAATAAGCAATATTTTTAAATCTATACGATGTTTGATAGGGAGCCAGTGCAGTGTTGACAGGACCGGGCTAATATGGTCATACTTCTTGGTACTAGTAAGAACTCTTGCTGCTGCATTTTGGACTAGCTGTAGTTTGTTTACTAAGCGTGCAGAACAACCACCCAATAAAGCATTACAATAATCTAACCTTGAGGTCATAAATGCATGGATTAACATTCCTGCATTTGACATTGAGAGCATAGGCCGTAATTTAGATATATTTTTGAGATTGAAAAATGCAGTTTTACAAATGCTAGAAATGTGCTTTTCTAAGGAAAGATTGCGATCAAATAGCACACCTAGGTTCCTAACTGATGACGAAGAATTGACAGAGCAGCCATCAAGTCTTAGACAGTGTTCTAGGTTATTACATGCAGAGTTTTAGGTCCTGTTTTTTCAGAATTTAGCAGTAAGAAATTACTCATCATCCAGTTTTTTATATCGACTATGCATTCCATTAGTTTTTTCAAATTGGTGTGTTTCACCGGGCCGCGAAGAAATATAGAGCTGAGTATCATCAGCATAACAGTGAAAGCTAACACCATGTTTCCTGATGATATCTTCCAAGTGTAACATATAAAGCGTGAAGAGTAGCAGCCCCAGTACTGAGCCTTGAGGTACTCCATACTGCACTTGTGATCGATATGATACATCTTCATTCACTGCCACGAACTGATGGCGGTCATATAAGTATGATTTAAACCATGCTAATGCACTTCCATTAATGCCAACAAAGTGTTCAAGTCTATGCAAAAGATTGTTGTGGTCAATTGTGTCAAACGCAGCACTAAGATCCAATAAAACTAATAAAGAGATACAACCACGATCAGATGATAAGAGCAGGTCATTTGTAACTCTAAGGAGAGCAGTCTCAGTACTATGATACGGTCTAAATCCTGACTGGAAATCCTCACTTATACCATTTTTCTCTAAGAAGGAATATAATTGTGAGGATACCACCTTTTCTAGTATCTTGGACAGAAAAGGGAGATTCGAGATTGGTCTATAATTAACTAGTTCTTTGGGGTAAAGTTGTGGTTTTTTGATGAGAGGATTAATAACAGCCAGTTTTTGAAGGTTTTGGGGACATATCCTAATGACAATGAGAAATTAATAATAGTCAGAAGAGGATCTATGACTTCTGGAAGCACCTCTTTTAGAGAGCTTAGGTTGTATAGGGTCTAACATACATGGTAAATGGTAAATGGACTGCATTTATATAGCGCTTTTAACAGACCACATGGCCATCCAAAGCGCTTTACAAGTTGCCTCACATTCACCCATTCACTCACTCATTCATACACCAACTGTGGTGTCAGCCATTCAAGGTGCTATCCAGCTCGTCGGGAGCAGCTGGGGTTAGGTGTCTTGCTCAAGGACACCTCGACACTTGGTCAGGTGGAACCGGGGATTGAACCACCAACCTTCCGTTTTTTAGACAACCTACATGAACCACTGAGCCACTGCCGTCCCATGTTGTTGGTTTAGATGATTTAACAAGTTTATACAATTCTTCCTCTCCTATAGTAGAGAATGAATGGAACTGTTCCTCAGGGGGTCTATAGTGCACTGTCTGATGTGATACTGTAGCTGACGGCTAAATGGTTCCAGATTTATCTCTAATAGTATTAATTTTAGAAGTAAAGTAGATCATAAGGTCATTACTGCTGTGATGTTGGGAAATGTTAACACTTGTTGAGGCTATATTTTTTGTTAATTTAGCCACTGTATTGAATAAATACCTGGGATTATGTTTGTTTTCTTCTAAAAGAGCAGAAAAGTAATCGGATCTAGCAGTTTTTAATGCTTTTCTGTAGGATAGGTTACTTTCCCGCCAAGCAATACGAAATACCTCTAGTTTTGTTTTCCTCCAGCTCCGCTCCATTTTTCGGGCTGCTTTCTTTAGGGTGCGAGTATGCTCATTATACCATGGTGTCATACTGGTTTCCTTAACCTTCCTTAAGCGTAAAGGAGCAACTGTATTTAAAATGCTAGAAAAGAGAGAGTCCATAGTTTCTGTTACATCATCAAGTTGTTCTGAGGTTTTGGATATGCTAAGGAATTTAGATACATCAGGAAGATAACTTAAAATCAGCAAAAAATCAGTCTTTTGTGGTAGAAGTGTTAGAATGTACAATTTTGCCTATATGAAGTTTGCACAAAACTAAATAATGATCTGAGATATCATCACTTGGCTGCATAATTTCAACACTATCCACATTGATTCCATTTGACAGTATTAAATCTAGAGTATGATTTCGACAATGAGTAGGTCCTGAAACGTGTTGTCTAACCCCAATAGAGTTCAGAATGTCTATAAATGCTGATCCAAATGCATCTTTTTCATTATCAACATGGATATTAAAATCACAAACTATTAAAACTGTCCCTCCACATAGACGCCAGGAGAGAGCTGCGCCGCCGAGTTCGAGCAAACTCCGAGCAAGTCACAACCGCTCCTCCAGCCCTGAGTGCCGAGGAGGTTGAACCTATGCAGTGAGATCACTTGCGCCTCATGCCCAAAGAGAAACAGCGCCGCTTGTTGGAGGGTCTTTGTCTGTATTGTACAGCTCAAGGACATCAAGCTCACTCCTGTCCTGTAAAGAGGATTCATTCACCACAGAGAGTTAATTTGAGTGGTACTGCCATTTCCCCTACTCAGAGGTAGGGCCATCTGGTACGAATCAGTGAGGGGGACGAATGGAAGACAGCCAAACATGCCTCGTGGTCACTTTGAATATTGGGTTCTTCCCTTCAGGCTGTCCAACGCCGCAGCGGTCTTTGTTTATTTGGTTGATGTCTTAATTTTCCCCTCTTCTTTTCAGGAACATGTCCAGCATGTCCGACAAGTGCTTTAGATGCTGTTAGAGAATCAGCTGTTCGTTAAGGTGGAGAAGTGCGAGTTCCACATTCAGTCATTTTCGTTCTTTGGACACATAATTTCGGTGGGGGGGATTTGCATGGACCCTGCGAAGCTGAGAGCCGTCTCCGATCTGCCAGCACCTATCTCCCATAAGGCGTTACAGCGGTTCCTGGGTTTCGCCAATTTTTATTGGCGATTCATCAGGAACTTCAGGCAGGTGGCGGCTCCTGTGATGGCATTAACCTCCACCAAGGTCAATTTCAGTTGGTCAGTGGCCACTCAGGTGGCGTTCAGTGAATTAATATAAACATGATTATAACCTGATCTATGTGAGTTACGGAAGCTTCCAGGCAAGCAGATTGTCCACAAAATTAGTGCCTCCACTCTTCAGGATTGTTGTGTGTTCTTAGTGGTTTGATCTTGATTCATTACATTCTGTTTGATGCAAAACTTACTAGACTAAATTTAAAAAAACTGTACATAAAGAAAATTTTTGAAAGTCCACTGAAATCTAAAATTTTTGGTCATAGACAATGTTGACTACTGTCAACATGCCTATAGTGGTAAATAAAAAGAAAAGGTTTATAAAAATATATAAAACATTTTAAATAATAAAAATCAGGAAAAATAGAGGACACAACACAAATTTTTTTTTAGGCTATCATTGTTTTCCGTGTGCTTGTGTCACTAACAGTTAAGTCTTCTCTGATTTTATTGTTGTTTACAATGTTACTTGGCAATATTTTAAAGATTTTGCATGGTCTGTTGTTGGAGTAGTGTCACTCATGTGGGAGTTTTATATCCTATTCACTGGGAATAAAAAAAAAGCAAATAATTTAGTAAATGCAGAGACAAAGATCAGGAGATTCTCTGAATATCACGTATCATAATGTAACTACATATAAACTGGAAAGTAAAAAGTTGTGTGTTTCCCTCTTTGAGTGTGTCCTAAAAGTAGATGACGAGGGCGTATATTAATCTTAGCATTCAGCATACCTGGTTAAAAAAAGTCACAGCTCGCCACTGGAGTATGCCATACCTCTAGTTGAATGAGCGCTTACCAGCAGAGGTGAAGTTATCATAAACTGCAGAAATCATCTCTACAATCCATTTACTAATAGTTTGCTTGGAGACTTCCTCCATTGAGAAGATCTGGTCACAGGGCACATCAAGTACAGCTTCTCTTGGTCTGCCTATATCCCTGCTTAAAAAATCCAGCATTGCAGATTTGTATGTTTTGCACACTGGGACCAGTTTGGGAAGCTGTTGCTGGTCCATTGGTCCCCTTTATGGTAAGCAGGTGTGCTGGTGGACCAGCATAATGCATGCTTTGCATGCTGGGCCAGCTTGGGATGTTGGTGTGCTGGTGGACCAGCATTTGTTGTCTTTTGGGTGCAGGTATGATCCCCACAGGACCATAACTAAACTTTATATGTGTTACATATTATGTTTATTAGTGTGTGTTCGTAGTTAAAGACCAAGACCCTTTTCCAAAGAAATTTTAATAAATGATTTAATAAATAACATCACACGTTGCTGTTAACATATTACACAGTAAAATCCCCAATGTTAAACAAACGTTTGTTTTAAACACTGATGTCACCTGGACTATTTATCGATGTTCTTACTGCGTTTCTGGGCATGGGAACTTTCAGATGCACTGCTGTCTATGGAGGGTCAGAGAGCTCTCGGATTTAATATCTAAAAATCTTAATTTGGTTTTATGGGTTTGAAACAACATAAGGGGGAGAGGGTTCTCAGGTGTGGTTTATCCTAAAAGGCTCAGTCAGGAAGTCAGGATGCTAATTTAATACTTGTTTGTACCTGATGATTCCATAAATCTTAACAAGTGGTCTAGGGCCTCCATTACACTTCACAATATGAATCATTAACTTTTTATTTATTTATTTTACATTAATTTGTTTCTGTCTACATCAAACCCATACCTGGTTTTTGTTTCCAAAAACAAAACAAAAAAACAACGGGCTGATGTGCAAAAGTTGCATAGTATACCTTTAATTGTTGCCCTTTTTTTTTTTCTTTTTATGGCAAAATAATAGAGATTATGGGTCAGCCTTTTGCCACGCATCATCATTGTATTTGCATAATGTTGCATCATAACAATGCACACAGTCTACATAAAAGAAAGGAAATTTTAGGGTGAATTACTGGAACCATAACAACAAGCCATTTTACCACCGCTGCAAGGCTTTTCCTGTATCCTAGTCACTGTAAACATTCCAGGCTTTTTATTTCCTTGTGAGTATAAACAAAAATAAATTTCTGCCTGTTCTTGGTTATTGGATTTGTGTGCTCAGTTTGTTTATGGATTACTCTGATCTGGTTTGGATGTTAGATGAACAGAAACCTCATTGTTTTAATGCCCTGCAGTGCCGCAGTTATTAGAGAAGTGAAAAGATGTTGAGCTGTATTGGGCCAGCTGGAGGTGGTTTTGTGGCGGTATCTCAGATGTTGGTAGTGTATGGTTGTAGTGTAAGTTTTCATCTACTGCCTTGGGTGGTGGAAAATTCCAGGACAGCATCAAAAGAAGCATTGCTATAAAAGTAAAGAAGCGGTACTATGCACAAATCTGGGATGAAACTCTCACACATTCACTAATGTCTGATTCATTGTCAATGTTGAGCACAGCTCATGAAGGCAGAATTATCTGCTATAACCAGAACATTCTTACAATGAACCTATAAAAACATGAATGAAGACATATAATGTTGAGACAAAACACAATGAAAGTAGAACATTCTTTTTGCCTTCATTTATGACACAGTGCTTCCCAGACACTGATTAAATTTTCTGGCAATCTTTGTTTTCACTGTAATATGGTAGGGAGCACTATTATGCATCTTCTAAAATAGTACAGAATCTCCAAATCCAAAAACAAGTGAAGAAGAAGCAGAAACAAGTGATCAAAGCATTTCTTATACACACATGTAAGCTGAGGCAATCATCAAACATTCAACAGCATATAAATCAAAACTACCTTATGTTACCAAACATATGTCAAACCCACAAAGTGCTATGATTGTGCAGACTTTGGGAGTGTTAATGGACTTAATCTACTCCGTCTGTGGTTTGATCATCATTCTGAAAATGTTCCAGATGTATTCTTTTTTTAAACATACCCACATTCAAGTGTTGATTTAAAGAATGCACAAAGCTAGACTTAAATGGTTTGTGTTGTATAAAAGCAGGGGATGTTTTCTTTCTTTTGATATTTTGTTTAGATACTCATTCAAAAAAATATTTTGAGGGCTTTGAAAGTTTTATATAAAAAGAAATGCTGATGCTGGTGATAGGTGACAATTTTTATTGAACATCTTTTCATCTTGTCAAGGTTGAGTTGAAGATGGAGAGGATAAGGAGCTTTATTTACAAAAAGGGTAAATACAAAGAAGCCACAATGAGCAAACAGGAAAAACTCCAAAGGGTAAAAAACATAATGTTAGCACATGAGGAGACTGGCAACTGAGTGGGAGTCCAACGAAAAATGGGGTTTTAAACACCAAATGCACTCAAAACAGAGCACACAGGAAGGTTAAACAGTTAACTGATAAGGATTTAAAAGAAGGCAGGTGAAGCAAATGAACTAATATCAAGTTAACAAGTGTTGTGGTTAAGACAAGAGCACATGACAAACATAAACAAAAGTCATGTGAATGACAGAAAAGCACATGGCAGAAAAACACCATCCACCATGTGCTCAAACAGAAAACTGGGCTTCTAGGACTTGGATGTCAGGATTCCGACACCGAAACACAGAAGACTAGACAGAAGTGTCCAGGCATCATGCCTGGAACACATCGACCATAACAGACATAAGCATGTAGCCGTGCAAACAAAACTGAAGTTGTGCAATCACATAAAACAAGATTAACAGGGGTGTCAGGATCCCTTCACCACAGAAACCCGCAGAAACTAGAACAGAGGTGACAGATTTATTGCATCTGCAGCCTGTAACTATCAGATATCTGTTTTCACTCTTATTGAAAAATGGAAGTTTTTTTTTCTTTCTTTCTTTCTTTCTTTTTTTGCCAAAGGCAGTGCTGAAATCTGTTCTGAAAATGTCTTGGTTATGTATGGTGACCCTCATTCCCTGATGGAGGGAACGGAGATGTTGTGCCGAGTGTATGAAACTTGGGTTCGCTCTTGGACATTCTCTTGCTTTTGCAAAACCTCTGACATCTTTGAGAAAAGGCCAATGAAATTGGGTGTGCAGAATATGCATAGCTGGCCACTCTCCGGACATCTTGGTATAAATAGGTATCTGCTCACTCAGTCTGTTCTGAGTAGTCAAAAAGCATCTCAACCCACTCAAATGCAATTCTGAGCTGTGGTATGAAGGGCACAATGCCTATATTCCCTCCATCAGGGAACGAGGGTTACCATACGTAACCGAGATGTTCCCTTTCTGTCGTTCACTCCGACGTTGTGCCGAGTGTATAACACTAGGGGTCCCTATACTAAATGCCACAACTGCCGAACTGCGTCACAAGTCCACGGGGGCGCAGATATTGATAAGCCAACATGTCACAACCAAATGCACCTCTCCTCCTCACAACATTCCAATGCCCAAGACTTAAGACCTCTCTCTCCAACATCCAGGAGAGCCTCCATGGAGGCAGAAGTCCCTTCAGCCAGAGCCTTTTTCCATAGTAATAGTAAGCCTAATATAACAGCTGAAAAGACTTGTTAGTAACATTGGGACAGTGGCTATTCCCCCTAGGGTAAAGGCACTAAAGAGATCACATCCTTTCCAATGGGAAGGCAACATGGAAAAAATCCAGCTTTGGACTTACAGAGGAAGTACAACATAGGGAAGTGTACTAGGCAACCAAAACCCAGAACCTATCGACAGTTTGTCTGTCTAGTGGAACACTGAGCCCCAGGCGCAATAGAGAGGAGAATACACACATGGGGCCTCAAGAGGAGCCACTACATGTGGACAGAAAAAAATAAGAAAATAAAATAATATAAAATAAATAAACATCACAAACTGTCATTATTGTCATTAATAGTTTTATTTTATGATAAATTATTTCCTGAAAGTTTTAATTCAACTATGTATGTCAACTATGTTTGTTTAAAGCGCTATGTAAATAGCGGTGACTTGACTTGATTTGCACATAAGTAGACCAGGTAAAGGATTTATAGCTTTCGGCTAGATATCCTGTTTTAACTAAATAAAAGGACAGATTCCTACCTTTTTTTAAACACTCATTAATAATCTAGGAGCAATTTTTCATTTCCTTATTTTTTGTCATCATTTTTGTGACTTAACTTTTTACACATTTTACTAGTTAGACTTTTCCCAAACTATAATTCCTGACTACATTTATGAAATCAAGTGAAACATTTTGAAATGTGTCATTTCAGTGCATCTAAACGTCTCACAATGCCAGGATGTTTTTTAATGCAATATAAAATATAAATACCACAAGATATAAAAGTGTTATGAGTGTTTACACAGTGAGTCTAAGAATGTTTGGCACAGAGGTGTGTTACTGTTCAAGTCAGAGTTTAGATCAGTAAGTTCAATCATGTGTCCTCGACTGTCACTGTGAAGGCATGTATTTTGATTATACTATGTTTTACATAAAATACAGAGATTTAAACCCCCCATTATTTGCCCCTTCTCAAATTCTTTAATACCTGCTTCACAGACACATTACTGACTGATATAACTCATTATAGGAGGCACTTTGTCTCTCAGGTGTGAATCACTAAGGGCCCTATCATAGATCTGGTTCAATGTGGCGCCAGGCCCGAAGCAAATGACTTTTGCTAGTTTCAGCCCATCGTAGTTATAATTTTCATGACCTGTGCCATTGTTGACGTGTTGCTATTTTGAGGCAAATGAAATAGACTGTGTATGTTCTGTATGTTTTATGGTCTCATTTAGCTTTTCACTAACCATGCATAAATGTTGTTTTCACAAAAACATATTATTGTAGCCCAGTTTTTGCTGATTACGATGAATTCAGACTTTAACCAGTAATGCCTTTAAGATACTGAAAAAAACTGAAGTGTCTGGCATGTCAAAACTTCTTTCTGCAGGGCCCCAAAACCCCTCAGACCCCAGAGGGTTAGCCTAAATTTCATTCTTTTGTGCTTAGTTATGCTATGCTGTACTGGGTTGAGCTGCATTGTATTGCATTAAGCTACAGTTCTCAGCATTAATGAGTACACCCCATCTGAAATGTAACAAATTCAGCAATTATTCTTTATTAAGAAGACATATTGTCTGTTGATGCAATACTGTTGATCAATTCCTGGAGAAGCATGTTAAAATGATTCAGTAAAATAAGATTTTCTGTATATTTATATATATATATATATATATATATATATATATATATATATATATATATATATACATATATATATATGATATATGACTGCTGAAGGTGCAAGGGAGTTGGGCTTTATGAATTCACACACCATTGTGTACAATAATACATTCTGCGCACAGATATTTCACCCAACGTAAGTATTCTTGAGCACCTGTGGGGCATTTTGCAGAGACATTTTGAGTAAAACTCCCCATTAAAGATCAGGGCATTTAAGGAGTTTTTATCTCCCTAATCTAACAGGATAGATTTGAGAATTTCTCATGAACTTGTACACTAAATGCCAAGAAAAGTCCGTGTAGCATACTAAAAGTTATGGTAGACATACGAAGTACAATAATGAATGAATGAGTGAGTAAGTGACTGAATTAATGAATGAATTATTAAACTTTTGTATTTGTTCAGATGGGGTGTATTATTCTATGCTAAGTTGAGTTTCACAGAGTTGTGTTAATGGTGCTATTTTGTGTTTCCAGGGCTCATGGGAATGGTGTAATGGAGCAGGTCTGTCTGCAGGATTAGGGAAATCTTGATCATTCCCAGAAGCTTTTCTGGCCTTCCAGCTCTCCATAATGCAATCAATGTGGAGACAGTCAGGATATGTGCTATGTAGTTGAAGTTTTTTTATCAGGCTTAAGTATAAAAACCCCAATTGTAAGATGACATTCAGGATTAGTGTCCATGTTCTGCTCTTCTCATCTTACATCTAAAAACTGCCAACTGCTGATTTAACCCAATTCTCTCACCCATACACTCTTACTTTTGCTGTGTAAATGCAAAGACATTTGGGTATATCTGACTTTCTCTATCTCTTCAGCATCAGTGTGATCTGATCATGAACAAACACGGTGGGCTGAGCCACTGTCCATTTTTCTCAGATGCCGAGATGCTCCTGTTGGTGAAATAAAACAGAATATATAGACTTATTAATGCATCTCAATTCAACTTAAAGCAGAGGAACACAGAGTGTAAGTTAAATTCACAACACAGTGTTGTGTTTAGAAATCTTCCAGGGAATTGGAATAAGACTCGTTTATAGATTTATTAAATTCAACTACACCCTGAACACACACATGTACACAGCTTTTGTTCTTGCTACCTGTTTGTATGTGTGCTCTGGAATCAGAGTGAGGTAAATGCTTAACTTTGCATGTCTAAAAAAAAAAGAAGCTCTGAAAAGAAAAGAAATGAAAGCCCCTCTAATCCCCTTACACACACAGAGAGAGAGACAGAGAGAGGTGTTCACTTCCTCTTCAATTGACTAAAAGCACAGGTGACAGTTTTGTTCTTCTGAAGTGCAGGAGCATTTTCTAACAGAAGGCAAGGGAGGCAGTGCCTCCTGTTATTCCCGGCTTTGTTGTGCTGGGTGTGCTCACTCCACCATGGACAGAATATGTTTGGGCCGTCTCTCTCCCCCCGATCTGAAGGGGGAGCTGTCTGTTTTCGGTCCATCTGACAGTAGCTGATTGGTGGAACTGTTTAAAAACATCTCCTGCCAGTTGCTCTGGGCTGCGCGTCTTTGCTTTGCTCTGGCCTCCAGGTTGGTGGCAGCGCCATCCTACTCCTTTTTGCTTTGTTGCATTACACATAGTTTACACTTTACTGATCTGCACTACACTTTTGATTAGTATGGAATGATATTGCGGACTTTATTTAAAAGGCATTGCAAATTGTATTTGCAATTGCGTTTTCAATTTGTGGACGCATAAAATGTGACATAATCCAAACGCAAATGCAAATCACGCATTACCGTTTTCATTTTCGATTAAGTGAACGCACAGTTTCTACCAAATTTAAAATGGAAATGCAAAGTCCGTTTGCAATTGTGTTTCCCATATCTTACGAGCTATGAGCCTGTCATATTTAAATAGCAATATTAATTACCACATTTGCCTTTTCACTCTCTCTGCACTGTGCATGTAAACGGCCAAAACTCAAATGGAATCGCAATACCTGTTGCATTTGAATTTCCAACGTCTACACGGAAACCTGTCAATCAAGTGACACGGGTGGGGCCATTTTATTGGGCATGTTTGCATTGGGAAGTGACGATCGTACTAAAATGTACCATGTTTTACTAGGGTAAATATGAGTTAACGATAGTGTTTATAATTAAGCCACAGTAGCCACAAATGTACAGTTGTCTGAGATGTTATGACATGTTCTTTAACATCATGAACCATAAAATGTAGTCAGTGTTCTGCTATTGTTTATTTTCATAATAGGTAAACACAGGCCACAAGTTAACACGGTCACATTTCCTTGGTGCTGGTTCAGTGTAGCTTGGTAGCTCAGTGGTTGGTGACTATCATCTCTCACGGCATATCGTCTTTAACGCGTGTTCGAAACCCGGGCCAAACACAGACGTTCTTTATTTTTTTGTTTATCCTACTAACTTCAGCCGCTGATTTCGGACTTGCATCCTCAGTAGTTCAGACTTTGTGCATTCGACTCGGGAGTGTGATGTCTGCGAGGACGCAGGTCCGGTAATTCTGCAAACAGCAGCGTACTTGATAACATGTCAGCTCGCCTTGACTACTGCAATTTTCCTCACTGTATGATCGCCCGTTAGGCGGCTGAAGTTAGTAGGATAAACAAAAAAATAAAGAACGTCTGTGTTGGCCCAGGTTTCGAACACGCGCTGAAAGACGGTATGCCGTGAGAGACGTCAGTCACTAACCACTGAGTTACCAAGCTACACTGAATCAGCACCAGATCTCTATATTCAAGACAGGACTCTCGGCTTTACATCGAGCAGCTGCTGAATCAAGGAAATGTGACCGTGTTAACTTGTGGCCTGTGTTTACCTATTATGAAAATAAACAATAGCAGAACACTGACTACATTTTATGGTTCATGATGTTAAAGAACATTTCATAACGTCTCAGACAACTGTACATTTGTGGCTACTGTGGCTTAATTATAAACACTATCGTTAACTCATATTTACCCTAGTAAAAATATGGTACATTTTAGTACGATCGTCACTTCCCAATGCAAACACGCCCAATAAAGTGGCCCCACCCCTTGTCACTTGATTGACAGGTTTCCGTGTAGACGTTGGAAATTCAAATGCAAAAGGTATTGCGATTCCATTTGAGTTTTGGCAGTTTACATGCACAGTGCAGAGAGAGTGAAAAGGCAAATGTGGTAATTAATATTGCTATTTAAATACGACAGGCTCATAACTCGTAAGATATGGGAAACACAATTGCAAACGGACTTTGCATTTCCATTTTAAATTTGGCAGACACTGTGCGTTCACTTAATCGAAAATGAAAATGGTAATGCGCGATTTGCATTTGCGTTCGGATTATGTCACATTTTATGCGTCCACAAATTGAAAACGCAATTGCAAATACAATTTGCAATTCCTTTTGAATAAAGTCCGCAATATCATTCCATAGATTAGTGATTACTGACTTAGTACATTTATTGATTCAAATTATGATTTCATTGTATAATTTAATGTTTTAATAAATTATTTTGGATTTAACTTAACAAGCTGTGTGGTCTCCCCTATGTCATTGCTACTGTGAGCTAGGTAGTCGTGACACTCCTAAAAGATATTCAGCAGTGAAAAATAAACAAAAGTACAAAAACGAAATAAAAGGATTGTAAAAAAAAATTGCCATCAAATAGTGTGCCAAGCATTAACTTTATCAACACAGACACCAGTGGATAAAGTTTCAGAGATGGACAACATAATGCTCCTCTAAGTTCACTTTGCTCTGACTGAGATCCTTAAATGCTGAGTGTATGTGAGTTGGAGGCAAGGCATTGCCATGAGACACAAGCACTTTTTTTGTAGAAAGTCTAATAGTGTCACTGGATGTGGTTTAAACATCAAAAGGTAAAAGCATGAATTTACAGTGGGAGAAAAAGAGAGGGAACTTTGAGTCCTCGATTCACTAGACAACTACACCACTGCTCCAGAGTGCAGCATTAGTAGCAATGTTACCATACAAAGATTCAAATTAAATGTATGCACTAAACTGGAATAAAGGATGAAACATATACAAATAAAGCACAGTTTTTTCGATCCGCATGGAGGAATTTATTCGGTAAATATGGTTCCATCGTAGTTTATGCACTTTCTTTTTTGTTGGATAAATCGTTTATCATACTCAAATGTGCGCATGCATTTTTTTTTTTCATGCACATTTTTTTTAATTTATGTGCATATTTTTTCTATGCAATATTCCAAAATGCATATACAAATAGGTGGATGGAAACATAGCTAATAATGGACTTGTTTTATAAGTATCCGTTTTAATTAGAAGCTGAAAAATGACCAGGTCTCTCAAATAACTTTATATTGCTATAAACCTTCAGCAGAGACAAAGAAAACATGTCAAACTGAAATACCCAAGGCTTCTATTCTAGGATTCTAGATTTTTATTTTTCACATACATGGTTATATGGAGAGCATATGACCAGCGAGTTTAATGTTCTTCAATATGAAATAGATGTGTTTGAGTTGAATGATTATGGTCTGAGTAACTGAAAATAAAGTGAAAGATAAACAGCAAGATAACAGTGTGAATAATCACTGTAGACAGTTGTTGTACAAACTGCTGAATACAGCTGTATTAAACTTTATGTATCTTCACTTTTTTTGTTTTTACAAATTCAATTCAATTCATTTCAATTCAAGTTTATTTGTTTAGCGCTTTTACAATATAAATCATTACAAAGCAACTTTACAGAAAATTACGTTTCTACAATATTTAGTAGTAGCTTATAAGTGGTGACTGTCAGTTTGTGCGCATATGACAGGATTTTTCATAAATATTAATACAGGACGTAGTCACCCAGACGATGAACATTATTAACAGCAGTTATTATATGATGCAGTCACACTTGTGGCAATATTTGTTAGTTCTGTTGTTGATTCAAGGTTAGCATCATCTGGGGTCCTCTGAGGGTCAGCATCATCTCTTCTCAGGTGTTCTGGATCCAGACTGGAGCTTGTGTAAATCCTAAAACATAGAAACAAACAGAGACATCATTAGCATAGCTGCTGTTCCAACAAAGTAAAATTAATTAGTTTAACCCAAGCTAAAGAATAAGAATGTGCATTTGATCAGATACAACTGCAGTCATAATTTAAGAGATACATTATTCATATGCTTGGCGAAAGAGATGTGTTTTTAATCTAGATTTAAACAGAGAGAGTGTGTCTGAACCCCGAACATTATCAGGAAGGCTATTCCAGAGTTTGGGAGCCAAATGTGAGAAAGCTCTACCTCCTTTAGTTGACTTTGCTATCCTAGGAACTACCAAAAGTCCAGCATTTTACAAATTAAAGACAAAAGGTTGTTTCTGGCAACACTATTCATTTTTACCTTCATGCCAGTGTGATCTTGCAAGAAAGGATGTTACACCACCAAAAAAAAAAAAAAAACACTGGCCAATAAATACTTTATTTCACACAGGGAGATTTCAAGAGACAGGTTTATTGAAGCAATAAAGGATGTATAGTCATTACTTACAGAACATATACATTATAGTGTTTCCCAATCCTGTTCTTAGAGACACACCAACAGTACACATTCTCCCTCATCTAACACATTTCTTTCTGGTCTTGAAATCCTTACTAACATGCTGATAAGTTGAATTAGTTGTTTAATTAGGAACAGTTGGGAAACACCTTACCATTTACCAAAACATATAGCTGCTGCCATACGACTCCAGACCACAACTCTCCCCCGTACTCCCATTAATTAATCACTCTAATGAATGACACCTTATATAAATTGGGACCATTTGTTTGTTCACCCGAACAGATTTTGAGATAGAAGTAAACGGGCTGTCAGAAGAGTTCAGACCGCTGATAAAACATCATAATAATCTTCAAGTAATCCACACAATTGCAGTCCATATATATACATTTTAAAACCAAATAAACAAATTATTTGTGGATCATTTTGGGCACTGATTTACTGCAGTGGATCAACACGTGAGCAAGTAATGGAATGCTACATTACTCTGAATCTGTTCCAATGAAGAAACAACCTTGTCTACAGCTTGAATGGCCTGAGGGTGAGCACATTTTCATGTTTGGGCAAACTACCCCTTTAAATGCATAGGCTTATGGAAAGCAAAGACAATTAAACTTCAAAACACTTAACAGTACATTAAACTGGGGGTCTGTGGACTGCATACTCTACAGTACACTCAATGTGCGTCAAAGAAGCACAGTCCCGTTAAAGCATTTAGTTAAAGCTTGCTATCCATGAGCAGAGAATGGTATACCAATGTGCCCAGCATTCTTCAGCATGGGCACATACATCACTAGACTAGACTCTGGAGACAGCCCTCTTCTTCTCCTGCTGATCTAGAGGCCACTGTGTGTTCAGGTGCACCCCTCTTAGAAGCTGTTGATGAAGTTTATTATGGAGCACTTATGGAGGCCTCCACTTGGTTTTATGGCTGGTCAATCCCTATTAAGCATGGGTCCAGTGTCTCTGTTCCATCCTCCACTTGGGACGCCCCGGTTTCTAACCGGAAATAGACAAAAGATAATTGTATGTTTATTGTAGTTTGTTGTAATAGACAACAGTCTCAGTCATGTGCATAGGATTAGAAGAAACATGAGGATTAGCTCCTCTTGTGAGTAGAACTACTTTTTTTTCCCCCACTACAGACTAAGGCCCATATTTACTAAACAGGCCATCTAAAAGTGCTACCGCAATCCCATAAAGTGCAGATGGGAGTGGAAAGTTCTGCAGGTTATTTACAGTACTGACAATGTGCAAATGAAACACAGATGCAGCCAGATAATTTCCATAACGACCAACACAATATACCGTATCAAGGGAGGTGCAAACAAGCAGAGCAGATGATAATCAGGTGCAGGTAATCTATTTAAAACACAAGCACAAAATGGGTTAAAGGGATAGTTCACTTAAACATGAAAATTATGTTGTCTGAAAACTGGGAACACTTTTACAGTACACTCTAGAGTGTTAAAAGTAACACTGAAGAGTGTAAAATTAACACTGAAGCCAATTAGAGTTAATCACTTGATCTATATCACACAAAGAGTAGCATTTTTCTGCAGACATAAGCATGATAACAAATATAATAATCATTTATTCAAGTTCAGTAAAGTTAGCAACAAGTGACTTACATTTTAAACATAATATTGCTTGTTTTTGCTGAATTTTGGGAATGAAAATAGTTTCAAACAAAGATCAGAGAACTGTTTTGCATCTCTGAGCAACGGACGATGTTTACTTGAATTAATCATTTTTTGAAAGAATTGGTTGAATAAATGATCCAGTGATTCACGCATTAACACAGTCAAATGCTCCGTTCCTGAATAAATTATTGTTTGAATAAATCTGTTGAATTTCAATGACTTTGAATTAACATTATTTTCTGTATCTATTATCTGTAACTGCAGGTTAAATGCATCCATGTCCCCTCTGAGATACATAAACTGTGTGAATACTAAAGCTATTTCAGATGCAGCTTCCAGAAATGTTTTATGTTGGAATGAAAGACCCTAAGTACCAAATTATATATATATATATATATATATATATATATATATATATATATATATATATATAACAAAACAGGAAAGAGCAGGAGAAGGGACGATCTATGCACCAATCCAAAACAGGAATGGCGAGTTCAGACGCTACACAAAAGCTCGAAAAACCGCCGCCAGCAGTGTGGGGAAGTTTGGGGTTCTATAGATGCACTGGTCAACCGGCTGTGAATTGGAATTAGTTTTTAATTTGATTTTGGCCTATCTCTGTTCCAGAAATGATCACAAACTGCATTGCCCAAAATGTGATTTGTGTGGAATTTTTATGAAGCCTGTAAAGAGAAGAAAGTACTGTGCCAGGCAGATCAAGCTCACTGTTTGTGATGATTGAAATACAGGAAGACAAATATGTGATGGTTTATATGAATGTTTGTCTGAGAGGAACTGACCATCTCCAGAAATGTTTCGATGGATTTTCTTTTCCTCTTACCTCCATATGATGCACAAGGAAAGTTATATTACTGCTGTTCCATAAGCTCCACCTGCTGTAACTTTCATTCAGTACGTCTGCGGTGTTATTTTGTGCAAGTGTCTTATGTAGCGTAATTTCACAAATTAAAAGTTCTGTTTTTGTGTTAAATCTTGAAATTACACAATCTAATAAAATTAAAAGTAAAACAACTGCTTATGCTACACAAAGCATTACTGTTTGTTCAAATTACTAGATATGGCTTATGTTCAGTAGGATGATGAAAGCAAAGATGCAGTAGATGGCTTCCATCAGCACTCCAGTCCTCTACCACTTCCTGGGTCCACATTTCACTCTGTAACATTAGGCAGTTTTCATTTATGCTGTTTATTGTTGATGATCTCATTATTTCCCATAAGAATATGCATACAATATCACTCGTTTCTTTGTCTTCCTCACCTGTGTTTTTGATCGAGTGATTCTAAACTCATTCTAAACATATTTCTTCATTAAATAACTTAAAAAGTAATTTGAAAAAGTTTCACAAACAGCGTGAGTGAATCACTGCGCTCTCTTTCTCTCTCAAAATGCAAATAGCTTCAAATCACATCGAGTCTGCTCTGTAAGTGAGCTACACACTGCAGAGCTGACACATGATTTGTCACTTGCACTATCGAGGCAGTGTCACATCACCACTAAAGTTTATTATTTCCATTTTTTCTTTTTAATTCTTGCAGACAGAGTATGTGTGAACCTCACATACAGTTCACAAAATCAGGCTCGCACTGTGTAAGCTATTGTGCAACAATTACGCAATTGTAAAAACAAAAAATACAGTGCATGATCAAACATTTATGTGAGACAAATATATATTTTTGGAAAATGACCCCCTCCACCCTAAACTGAAAAAATAATAATAATCATCCCCGAAGAGTCACATAAGAAAGAGATTCATTTTCAAAATTAATTTTCAAAAAGGAAATTCAGGCCATGAATAAATGTCTAAAAATCTTTATTGGATCATCACAATAAATAATTCTACATGATAAAAAGAAGTCTTTAAAATGATCAGCATCGGTGGTCAGATTGGCAGATACTGCTTTCTGTGATCAGCGATCAGTGATCGGCCTCAAAAATGCTGATCGGAGCACCCCTACTGAAAACTCCATATATGGCAGGGCAAGGGTTACATGTTTAATAGTTATTTGTAATGAATTTTTAATGAACATTATAACTGAACATTTTCAAGTAGCAATAGTTGTATTGCATCCATCCATCGGGCAGTGATGTATGTGTATGTGTGTAAATGTGTGTGTTTTTCCCCCATTTCTGGTTGTTGTGTAATATTGACAAAGACTGCTATGTAAGTCGTGTATGTGTAGTTCATGCAGTTTACATGTGTAGTGAGTTTATGTGTATATGATACTGACAACATTTATACAATAATGATATGGGTCCACAACAGCTCTCATCTGTGTCTTTTTCTCACTGAAGAATTACTGACTCATGTGGCGTGTTAAACAGATAATAGTTACTTGCCTGAAATTCCTTCCCTTGTTCCCAGTTGTTTACAAGTCACCTGTTTGGCCTAGAGACAACATTCCCCAAAAGCTTGCTCAGTCTTGGTTTCAGTCATGATGTTAGTTACTGTTAATGGTGGTTACGGGCACTGTTTGTTATTAAAGCTTTATTAAACTTTTGTGATTAATACAATGAGGCAATGTGATGTAACGCTCTGATTTCCAGATGGAAAGTGCTCTCTAATATTGTGTCCTAACCATGCACAGTTTCTATCCCAACCAACCATGACAGTGCCAATCAAGTGACATGTGAGCCCTGCACACATTTCAAAGTCATTCAACCCAAACTCTATTAAGAAATACACATCAAATATGTATTGTGTTCTGTGTCAAAGTAAGCACTGTTACACACACACTGATTGGATTTACATTAAAAGTACAAAACCACATGGATAAAAACATTAATTGACATGCTGTATTTGGTCATTCATAAAGCTTTCCTTCTCTCTCCTCAAGGTCATCACATCCTCAGAGGTTGAAACATACGTTTCTAATGGGAGAAAGTTCTAGTAGATTGATGCAGCCATCTTTTTCACTAAAAGCAGCCAGCAAAGCCTGTTGTCTGGTGGGAAGATAAGAGGAGGGGGTTGAATACAACCTACGGTAAGTCATTAGTTAGTCATTACTTAAACAGAAGCAGACACAGTAAACACACATACACACATAATGAAGGGCACAGCAGGAGGACATACATAGCTATCAAGAGCGTTTCAGTGATAACTCACAGCCTCCTGCTCTTTTCCTGTGATCAGAAGAATTTAGGCCATATGGGGCACAATTTTTTTCCCAAAATGTCAGACAGGGAATCTTAACAAGCTGCTGCCTAATCATTAGACAAAAAAAAAACTCTCTCTTACACAAACTATTGTTTAATGCATCCACAACCACCGTAAAAACCAAGAGTAAAGTATAAAGTAAAGTAAACCATGGTGAGGTAAAGCTTGAACTGTAGGTATAATACGGGGGTGTCCAAACCTCTCCCTGTAGGGCCACTGCTCTAATCCTAATTGAGTACAGGTCTTCAGACTGACTAGACATTTCCAGGAAAATGTGTCGTAGCTTAATGTAAATAAACTCTGCAGGATGTTGGCCTTCCAAGAGCAGGATTGGATAACCCCTGGTGTAGTACATTGTTCCCTCCACATTATCTGCCTTTTAATTTGTTAAGACATTGTTAATTATTAGATTATCTTATATTTGTTCACATTGTATAGTTTTGCAATTTCTTCCTATTATAGTGCATTTTTAATACGCTTGTTCTGGGAGCACTATTTCCTACCTAGCACGCAATAACTGCAATAACTTTATTTATTAGACCAGGTTGCTTTTTGTGATACAGGTGCATCTCCATAAATTAGAATGCTGTGGAAAAGTTCATTTATTTCAGTAATTCAACTCAAATTGTTAAACTTGTTATTAAAGAAATGCAATGCATACAGACAGAAGTGGTTTAAGTGTTTGGTTCTTTTAATTGTGATGATTGTTGCTCTCATTTAACAAAAACCCACCAATCTCAACAAATTAGAATATGGTGACATGCCAATCAGCCAATCAACTCAAAACGCATCGAAAAAGGTTTCCTGAGCCTTCAAAATGGTCTCTAAGTTTGGTTCACTAGGCTACACAATCAAGGGGAAGACTGCTGATCTGACAATTGTCCAAAAGACAATCATTGACGCCCTTTTCACAAAGAGGGTAAGCCACAAACATTAATTGCCAAAGAAGCTGGCTGTTCACAGAGTGCTGTTTCCAAGCATGTTAACAGAAAGTTGAGTGGAAGGAAATTGTGTGGAAGAAAAAGATGCACAACCAACCAAGAGAACCGCAGCGTTATGAGGATTGTCAAGCAAAACTGATTCAAGAATTTGAGTGAGCTTCACAAGGAATAGACCAAGGCTGGGGTCAAAGCATCAAGAGCCACCACACACAGACGTGTCAAGGAATGTGGCTACAGTTGTTGTATTCCTCTTGTTAAGCCACTCCTGAGGCCGTCTTACCTGGACTAAAGAAAAGAAGAACTGGACTGTTGCCCAGTGGTCCAAAGTTTTCTTTTCATATGAGAGCAAATTTTGTATTTCATTTGGAAGCCAAGGTCCCAGAGTCTGGAGGAAGGGTGAAGAAGCTCATAGCCCAAGTTGCTTGAAATCCAGTGTTAAGTTTCCACAGTCTGTGATGATTTAGGGTGCAATGTCATCTGCTGGTGTTGGTCCATTGTGTTTTTTGAAAACCAAAGTCACTGCACTCGTTTACTAAGTAATTTTGGAGCACTTCATGCTTCCTTTTGCTGACCAGCTTTTTGAAGATGCTGATTTAATTTTCCAGCTGGATTTGGCACATGCCCACACTGACAAAAGCACCAAAAGTTGGTTAAATGACCATGGTGTTGGTGTGCTTGACTGGCCAGCAAACTCACCAGACCTGAACCCCAGAGAGAATCTATGTGCTATTGTCAAGAGGAAAATTATAAACAAGAGACCGAAAATGCAGATGAGCTGAAGGCCACTGTCCAAGAAACCTGGGCTTCCATACCACCACAAACCACAAACCGATCACCTCCATGCAACAGCGAATTGAGACAGTAATTAAAGCAAAAGCAGCCCCTACCAAGCATTGAGAACATGTACAGTAAATGAACATACTTTCCAGAAGGCCAACAATTCACTGAACATTTTTTATTGGTCTTATGAAGTATTCTAATTTGTTGAGATTGTAAAATTGTGGGTTTTTGTTTTAATGTGAGCCAAAATCATCACAATTGAAAGAACCAAAGACTTAAACTACTTCAGTCTGTGTGCATTGAATTTATTTAATATACGAGTTTCATAATTTGAGTTGAATTACTGAAATAAATGAACTTTTCCACAACATTCTAATTTATTGAGATGCACCTGTATATGGACACCAGCCACCAGTTTGATACAGGGGATGTGTTCAAAAGATATTGGAAGGGGAGCAGCACATGTATGCTACCTGAACAGCAGCTGTTCATCCAAAGTTGTGACTGTAACTTAACACGCAAAATTGGAAAATCTCACAAAACATTTGTGAACAAAAGCACAGTTATGGTACATTAAACATTGGTACATTGGTATATTTTCAGCAAAGATTTGAATTCAGCTAGTGTGGAGGCTGATTTTAACATGTAGTGGTAGGGTGTTCCACAGCTTAGGGCTGACTACTGCAAAAGCCCGATCACCTCCTCGTTTTAAGCGAGATCGTGGAACAGCCAAGAGATGATGATCCCTTGATCTGAGTGATCTTGATGGATTACGAATGCTAATTAAGTCAGAAAGGTATTTAGGGGGCTGGTTGTTAAGAGATTTGTAGACAATTAATAAAATTTTAAAATAAATTCTATATCGGACTAGTAACCAATGCAGAGAACGTAGAATTGGGGTGATGTGATCTCGTTTTCGGCTGCCAGTGAGCATTTTGGACTATCTGAAGACGAGAGATGGAAGTGAGAGGTAACCCAACATATAGTGAGTTACAATAGTCAAGTCGTGTTGTGATAAAAGCGTGAATAATTGTTTCAAAGCTATTCCTGTTTAAAAAAGGCTTGACTTTGGCTAACTGTTGTAAATGATAAAAGCTGGCTCTAACTGTGGCGTTAATTTGCTTGGTCAGTTTAAGACTACTGTCAAGATAAAAACCTAAGTTTTTAACTTCAGAAGTGAGTTGTGGCGTGAGTGTACCAAGGTCAGTACAGTGTCTGTCAAAAAGCTCATTTGGACCAAATTGGATGATTTGGGTTTTATCATCAATATAATAATAATATAATTATAAATCAAATAATATAATCATATAATTATAAATCAAAAATGTATATTTAACAAATTACTTGTGAATCCGAGTGAGCAGACGAAACACAATAAATCTGGTCATTGCTTTCAGAGGTGGATGCCTGCAGTTTAGGAATACTGTCATGTAAGACAGTTCTTTGAGGCAATTATACAGAAATACTTAGAAGAAAATCTTTGCTCTGGAATTTCAGAATGACCATAACAACATTTATGATGCTGTGCGACAAGATCTACTGGTTAGTCAGGCTAATAATTGCCCATTATTCACATTTACTCTTTTTCATACAAGTCAAAAACCACTTCAGTATACATAATTTTTTTTTTTTTTGCAAATTAAGTTTTTATTTTATTTTATTAGCTGTTTCCATTACTCTTTTTTTTTCTTTTTTTTTTCTTTTTTGCTGTTTCCAGAACCGCTGTTTTTTGATGCGATACTTCAAAATGTGCATAACAACAGGGTGATGGAAACTTAGCAATTTCAATTGTCAATTTCAGTTGGTACAAATACACACCCAGTTGCTATTTAACTCTAGCCTGGAGCAGACTGAGACATCATCATCACTGATTTGCTTTTCATATTCAATTTCATAATAAAAAAAAATGTAACCTGCAATTTGAGAGATCCTGTATAGCAGCAAAGGGAGTGATTATTGGCTGGTTCCATGGTCTGGATTAGTGGCTATTTGTTTAGAGCATTCTTAGAACACACCTATGAATGTTGTTTATTTTTGTTTTGTTTTTTTAATCCATAAATTACCTCAATTGCATTTAACCCTTCAAGCCTCTTCATTTTTGGGTTACAATTAGTACCTCCACAGTAAAAAGTAACTGAAAACTTGAAAAGCAACAGTATTTATTTATTATTATTATTATTATTATTATTATTATTATTATTATTATTTGAGAAAAATCCATTCATTATATTTTGGTCAATACTATTTCAATATTTCTTGATTATCACGTTGTACCTTCTTGGTCAAAATCCCCTCAAGGTTCTAAGTGTTACATTTGTATTTATTTATATCATATCATCCTCAAGGTTTTTTTTTTTTTTTTTATCTCTGTGTGTGTGTGTTTACAATAGTGTTACCCCATTCTGATGAAGCAAAAAAATAAATAAAATAAAATAAAAGAATAAAATAAATAAATAATAGTCATTTAGCACATGCTTTTATCCAAAGAGTCTTACAGATAAGGACAATGGAAGCAATCAAAATCAACCAAAGAACAATGATACGCAAGTGCAATAACAAGTCTCAGTTAGCTTAACACAGTACACATAGCAAGTCATATACATTATAATAAAAAGAAAACAGATAGAACAGAAAAAGAATAGAGCAAGCTAGTTGTCACACTCATTAGATTGTCTATATGTATTCTTCTCCCCCAATGCTCCATGACCTGGTTTTCCACCGTGTTCCTCTTTGCTCATATTTGTTTCTTCTCATTCCTGTCCTTTTTATGATCATTGTTTCCAGGTGTTCCCTTATTAGTTTCCATGTGTATTTAAGCCCTTTCTTTCCTGAGTCCTGTGTGCTGTTTTAAATGTGAACCTGGACCACATAATCAGTATTAAGTCGCTGTGTTTTTTTTTTTTTTTTTTTAATATTTAGCAAGAGCCAAAGAAAAAAAAAAACATTGTATGGGTCAAAAATTATTGATTTTTCTTTTATGCCAAAAATCATTAGGTTATTATGCAAAGGTCATGTTCCGTGAAGATATTTTGTAAATGTCCTACCGTAAACATATCATAAACTTAATTTTTGATTCATAATACGCCTTGCTAAGACTTCATTTGGACAACTTAAAAAGGCAATTTTCTTAGTATTTAGATTTTGTAGCACCCTCAGATTCCAGATTCTCAAATAATTGTATTTCGGCCAAATATTGTCAGATCCTAATGAACCATACATAAATGGAAAGATTTTTGGGTGCTGCTTTACCTGCTTATGATGAGTTTTTGCAGGGTTGGATATATATTATGACTGTAAAATACCATACTGCAGGACCAGCTTTGGTCAGACGACCTTCTCTGTGAAGAGCAGCAAACTCTGGAACTCAGAGTGTGTGTGTGTGTGTGTGTGTGTGTGTGTGTGTGCGTGTGCGTGTGCGTGTGTGTGTTTTTTTTTTTAAGGTATTGTAGTATGTAAACTTTACGGGTAAATTTCACGGGTAAATTTTATTGTGTATAACCAGGGACATGAGTTGTTTACAGTATATATCATGTTATATTATTTTAAATTGAAATAGTTAAGTATGTTAATTGTATTGTGTCTATTGTGTGAGTTTAAAATTAGCATTTGCTAAAAACTTTTTATGCAGCACTTCAGTGACAAGCTTGCTTTGACACTATGTTTGTTTGCATTGTCCCCGTCAAATAAATACAACCCGAATTCCGGAAAAGTTGGGACGTTTTTTAAATTTAAATAAAATGAAAACTAAAAGACTTTAAAATCACATGAGCCAATATTTTATTCACAATAGAACATAGATAACATAGCAAACGTTTAAACTGAGAAAGTTTACAATTTTATGCACAAAATGAGCTCATTTCAATTTTGATTTCTGCTACAGGTCTCAAAATAGTTGGGACGGGGCATGTTTACCATGGTGTAGCATCTCCTTTTCTTTTCAAAACAGTTTGAAGACGTCTGGGCATTTAGGCTATGAGTTGCTGGAGTTTTGCTGTTGGAATTTGGTCCCATTCTTGCCTTATATAGATTTCCAGCTGCTGAAGAGTTCGTGGTCGTCTTTGACGTATTTTTCGTTTAATGATGCGCCAAATGTTCTCTATAGGTGAAAGATCTGGACTGCAGGCAGGCCAGGTTAGCACCCGGACTCTTCTACGACGAAGCCATGCTGTTGTTATAGCTGCAGTATGTGGTTTTGCATTGTCCTGATGAAATAAACAAGGCCTTCCCTGAAATAGACGTTGTTTGGAGGGAAGCATATGTTGCTCTAAAACCTTTATATACCTTTCAGCATTCACAGAGCCTTCCAAAACATGCAAGCTGCCCATACCGACGGCGCTTCTGGACCATGTTCACATATGGCTTCCTTTTTGCATGATAGAGCTTTAGTTGGCATCTGCTGATGGCACGGCGGATTGTGTTTACCGACAGTGGTTTCTGAAAGTATTCCTGGGCCCATTTAGTAATGTCATTGACACAATCATGCCGATGAGTGATGCAGTGTCGTCTGAGAGCCCGAAGACCACGGGCATCCAATAAAGGTCTCCGGCCTTGTCCCTTACGCACAGAGATTTCTCCAGTTTCTCTGAATCTTTTGATGATGTTATGCACTGTAGATGATGAGATTTGCAAAGCCTTTGCAATTTGACGTTGAGGAACATTGTTTTTAAAGTTTTCCACAATTTTTGTTACGCAGTCTTTCACAGATTGGAGAGCCTCTGCCCATCTTTACTTCTGAGAGACTCTGCTTCTCTAAGACAAAGCTTTTATAGCTAATCATGTTACAGACCTGATATCAATTAACTTAATTAATCACTAGATGTTCTCCCAGCTAAATCTCTTCAAAACTGCTTGCTTTTTTGTTTGCCCCCGTGTCATTTGTTGCCCCCGTGCCAACTTTTTTGAGACCTGTAGCAGGCATTAAATTTTAAATGAGCTAATTAAGTGGATAAAAGTGTAAAATTTCTCAGTTTAAACATTTGCTACGTTATCTATGTTCTATTGTGAAAAAAATATTTGCTCATGTGATTTGAAATTCCTTTAGTTTTCATTTTATTACAATTTAAAAAACGTCCCAACTTTTCCGGAATTCGGGTTGTAAAATAAAATAAAAATAAATATATGAAGGGAGGCAGGCACTTATCTCAGAAACTTCACCTGTATGTATTGCTGTTGTGCAGACTTCATAAGAAAAATGCGTTTACACACTTTTGCTATTACTCTGATTCCTTATTAAAATACTAACTTTATTTCTACCTGCGTCTATTTTTGCCTTACATAATGAATTTTGATTTACATACCATTGTAATGCAAAATCCGGATCAAGCAAGATATATTTTTTTTATAATATTTGCAAAATAATGTTAATTTTAACAACACACACAGGGCAGGCAGGGTGACACTGGTGGGTCATTTCATGGGACGTTATTTTTATTTGCTTCATTATAAAAATCACATCGGGATTTGCTCAGATGATTTGAAAACATAGACTTAGTTGTAGAGGCTACAACATCACAGTTGTAGTCATTTGTCAGGGCCTACAAAAATAAATTAATTAATTAATAAAAACACCTGTAGGTTTTCAAAGAAATAACAACCATAAAAAGACGATGTTCTCAAATTTGCATTTTCACACATCAAAAATAAATAAATAAATAAATCATCAAGAATGATAAAAAAAAACTGCTGAACTGTGAATTTATAAATACTACTGCAAGACTTTTAATAGTTATGAACATAGCATAGATTTTCTAAAACTTGAAATTTGATATTAATATTATTTTCCACAAGAACTGACTGTGGAGCTTAAGACCTGAAAAGGTAGCATGGTAGTACAAAGACTCACCCTGAATAGCTTTTAGAGGGTGCATTATTTAAGGAAAATGTGCTTTTTGGGCTTCTCAAATTAAATTTTACAGGACAGTGGCCTTCCAGGACTAGAGTTTCCTCTAGAGAGAGAGAGAGAGAGAGAGAGAGAGAGAGAGAGAATACAAAATATGAATTCTGTTGGTCCCCAGGAGCAGGATTGAAAACCACTGGTTTATTGTGGAGTATGCAATGCTCGTATACCAATAAACATAATAAATGCCATGTGAGACTTATTCCTGCATTCCTGTTTTCCCATGTCATTTTGTAAAATGCCAGAGAAACATATTACAAATTACACAGATAAAGAGAGTGTGTGTGTCTTGTCATTATGTGTGTGTGTGTGTGTGTGTGTGTGTGTGTGTGTGTGTGTGTGTGTGTGTGTGTGATTGTGTGTGTGTGTGTGTGTGTGTGTGTTTGTGTGTGTTTGTGTGTGTGTTTGTGTGTGTGTGTGTAAAGATGGGTTCTGATAAAAAGGAAACAAGTAGATGGAACGGAAAAAGAATATAGAACACTAATTAATTTTATTTTATTTTATTTTATTTTATTTTATTTTATTTTATTTTATTTTATTTTATTTTATTTTATTTTATTTTATTTTATTTTATTTTATTTTATTTTATTTTATGCATTTAGCAGATGCTTTTATCCAAAGCGACTTACAGTGCATTCAGGCTATACATTTTTACCTATCATGTTTACACTAGTGTTGGAGGATTTTTTTAAAAAATCAAGTTTATTCAAGTGTGCTATTACTTCTTGTAAACTAAAAAAAAATATATTATAATAAAAAAAGGAAACTTATACTTGGGCTTTATGTACTTCTCAGAAATATACTTAAAATACATTTAAGTATACCAGACTTATACTTAGAAAAAGTCCAAATATATTTGAGCGATACTTGTGCTCCGAGAATCTGTGTTTTAATTGTTTTACAGTAGGGGGCGCTATTACACATCTTCTGTACAGAACCCCTGTACAGAAAAACACAAGTGAAAAAGAAATGTAATCTAAAAGAAATGTCCATGTCTAATCTAATACAATCATCAGACATAATACAGCAACAAAACTGTGTAACGTTATGGAATAAAATGTCGACTATTGAAAAGGTAATGACTGTCAAGCTTTGGGGTGTTGATTGACTCTATCTACATTTTTATTATCATTCTGAATCCAATTAATCGTTTTGTTTATTTCTTTATTATTATTATTATTATTATTATTATTATTATTATTATTATTATTATTATTATTATTATTGTTATTATATATTTTTCTATTTTATTCTGGGAAACTGCTTTGTTTATCCACCATACTGAGAGAATCTAGCTTCTATTCCGCTATTGAGTTTAGGGCAGTATTTTTATTATCTGTCATGACTGTGAAAAATGTCACCATTGTATGTCATTCATGCTGCATCGAGAATTGCAATAGCAACTAATTACAAGATCATCATTCTGAGAGAAAACTGGACATTCTGTTAGTTTTTCAAATTGGTATGTTTTGCCGGGCCATGAAGAAATATAGAGCTGAGTATCATCAGCATAACATTGAAAGCTAACACCATGTTTCCTGATGATATCTCCCAAGGGTAACATGTAAAGTGTGAAGAGTAATGGCCCTAATACTGATCCTTGAGGTACTCCATACTGCACTTGTTATCAATATGATACCTCTTCTTTCACTGCTACGAATTGATGGCGGTCATATAAGTACGATTTAAACCATGCTAATGCACTTCCATTAATGCCAACAAAGTGTTCTTGTCGATGCAAAAGAATATTGTGGTCAATAGTGTCGAACGCAGCACTAAGATCCAATAGCACTAATAGAGAGATACCACGATCAGATGATAAGAGCAGGTCATTTGTAACTCTAAGGAGAGCAGTCTCATTATTATGATATGGTCTAAATCCTGACTGGAAATCCTCACAGGTACCATTTTTCTCTAAGAAGGAATATAGTTGTTAGGATACTACCTTTTCTAGTATCTTGAACAGAAAAGGGAAATTCAAGATCGGTCTATAATTAACTTTTCAAGTTGTGGTTTTTTGAAGAGAGGCTTAATAATAAGGTTTTGGAGACATATCCTAATACGTAGCTTTACATTCTCAATAGAGAGTGTAAGGTTTAGACTTAAGAGGGTCAGGTTTTTAATTGTTTATTTTTTATTAATTAATTTATTTTTATAAATAAAAAATAAAACAACTAGATAACATAGAAATATAATAGAGTGTGCAAGTGTTAGAGGCAGGGGCGTAGCCATCTTTTCAGAAGTGAGGGGGACAGAAATCACACACACACACACACACACACAAGCTTAGTCAGTAAATATATATATATATATATTTTTGTTAAAAATTAAAAAGTAATACTTTTATTTAGCAAGGATTTTTTAAATTGATCAAAAGTGATGATAAAGACATCATTTTACAAGAGATTTCTATTTCAGATCAATGCTGCTCTTCTGAACTGTCTATTCATCAAAGAAACCTGAAAAAACTCTACTCCGCTGTTTTCAACATTATCATAATAAGAGTTTTTTTCTTCTTCTTTTTTTTCAGCAGCAAATACGTATATCAGAATTATTTCTGAAGGAACGTGTGACTGGAGTAATGATGCAAAAAAAAATCAGCTTTGAAATCTCAATAAATGACATTTTGAAATATATTCAAATATAAAACAGCTATTTTAAATGGGCTAGTAAATATATTTAAAAATTTCACTGATTTGCAGTACTTGGATCAAACAAATGCAGGCTTGGAGAACAGAAGAGAATTAAAAAAACATTAACAAGCTTAATGTTCAAAAACTTTTGACTAGTAGTGGATACTAAAGGCAATGTCAATGTCAATGTCACCTTTATTTATATAGCGCTTTAAACAAAATACATTGCGTCAAAGCAACTGAACAACATTTATTAGGAAAACGGTGTCAATAATGCAAAAATGATAGTTAAAGGCAGTTCATCATTGGATTCAGTTATATCATCTCTGTTCAGTTAAATAGTGTCTGTGCATTTATTTGCAATCAAGTCAACGATATCGCTGTAGATGAAGTGTCCCCAACTAAGCAAGCCAGAGGCAACAGCGGCAAGGAACCGAAACTCCATCGGTGACAGAATGGAGAAAAAAACCTTGGGAGAAACCAGGCTCAGTTGGGGGGCCAGTTCTCCTCTGACCAGACGAAACCAGTAGTTCAATTCCAGACTGCAGCAAAGTCAGATTGTGCAGAAGAATCATCTGTTTCCTGTGGTCTTGTCCTGGTGCTCCTCTGAGACAAGGTCTTTACAGGGGATCTGTATCTGGGGCTCTAGTTGTCCTGGTCTCCGCTGTCTTTCAGGGATGTAGAGGTCCTTTCTAGGTGCTGATCCAGCATCTGGTCTGGATATGTACTGGATCCGGGTGACTGCAGTGACCCTCTGATCTGGACACAGACTGGATCTGGTGGCCACGGTGACCTCGGAACAAGAGAGAAACAGACAAATATTAGCGTAGATGCCATTCTTCTAATGATGTAGCAAGTACATAGGTTGTTATGGGAAGTGTTTCCGGTTCCGGTTTACCTAATTAATGCAGCCTAAAAATCCTTTAGGGAAGTCGTGGCCTAATGGTTAGAGAGTCGGACTCCCAATCGAAAGGTTGTGAGTTCGAGTCCCGGGCTGGCAGGAATTGTGGGTGGGGGGAGTGCATGTACAGTGCTCTCTCCACCCTCAATACCACGACTTAGGTGCCCTTGAGCAAGGCATCGAACCCCCAACTGCTCCCCGGGCGCCGCAGCATAAATGGCTGCCCACTGCTCCGGGTGTGTGCTCACAGTGTGTGTGTGTGTGTGTTCACTGCTCTGTGTGTGTGCATTTCGGATGGGTTAAATGCAGAGCACAAATTCTGAGTATGGGTCACCATACTTGGCTGAATGTCACTTCACTTTTTTCACTTTCACTTTAACGGATTTGGATAATAAAAGCATATTAGTATGTTATGTGTATGCCAGGTTAAAGAGATGGGTCTTTAATCTAGATTTAAACTGCAAGAGTGTGTCTGCCTCCCGATCAATGTTAGGTAGGTTATTCCAGAGTTTGGGCGCCAAATAGGAAAAGTATCTGCCGCCTGCAGTTGATTTTGATATTCTAGGTATTATCAAATTGCCCGAGTTTTGAGAACGTAGCGGACGTAGAGGATTATAATGTAAAAGGAGCTCATTCAAATACTGAGATGCTGGACGTTTTTGCCCATATTAGGAATTTCCTGTTATGACTTTCTGCGCGAGCGCCCTCCAGCTACGAGTATGAATGAGACGCGCACACACACACACACACACACACACACACACACACGCACACACACACACACACTGCAGGAGAGTTTAGCACTCCATGATGAAGCCTTTCGGTCCGAAAAAAACATCAGGTCATGCGCAGACTATCCTGTCTCTTTGAGTTTAAATCTATATTTATTCACACCAGCTCTTGAAAACCTCTATATGAACACACTTGCCCGAAAAAGTGCGGGGGACGAATTTCCGTGATACTAAAAGTGGGGGGGACATGTCCCCCGCGTAATCTACGCCCCAGGTTAGAGGGTCAATTGTAAATGGAAAATATGTGTTTTTAGCCATTTACTGAAGATGGGTAAGGACTCAGCTGCTCGGATTGAGTTGGGCAAGTCATTTCACCAGGAGGAAATAGTTAAGATAAAAGTCACAGAAAATGATTTTGTGCCTCTTTGGTTCCTCTTCACATTATAATGCGCTGTTCACTCACAGAACTCAAACCTCCACAGGGCACATAAATCTGAAGTGGTGAATTGAGGTAAAGGGGAGCAGAGCCAGTGATTGTTTTGTAGGTAAACATCAATGTCTTGAATGTTATGCGAGAAGCCTCATTCTGGATTAATTGTAGAGGTTTAACAGAACTGGCTGAAAGGCCTGCCAAGAGAGCAATGCAATATTTCAGCCTGGACTGAACAAGAGCTTGAACAAGGAGCTGTGAAGCGTGTTTCAAAAGAAAGGGCCTGATCTTCCTAATGTTGTGTAGAGCAAATCTACACAAATCTGCAGGATCGGACAGTCTTCAGGGTCTCTGGCAATCATTAAAAGGAGTCATAGTTGATGTACCTAGCACAAGCAGCTCTATCTTGGTAAGGTTGAGTTAAAGGTGATGCTCCTTCATCCAGGAAGAAATGTATTTTAGACATAAATATGTATATATAGTTTAAACAATTATTCTTTGCCTAGAAAAAAAAACATTCTGTGTCCATGATACAACAGCTTCTGTATTTGTAAAATTATTATGGGACTGCTCATCCACCATGACACTAGCTGTGAGAAATGCTGCAAGTGGAGTGATACAGAACACAGAAGAGGAGATCATTAATTATATTATTAAAATTCAGTAAGAACTGAATCACATTCATGCACTATTACCCACACTTTTAAAGTCCATTTTGTAATTGTTTATCGACCCCCTGGACCACAAGGTTACTTCTTGGATGAATTAGATGTGCTGCTTTCATCCTTTCCTAAAGGATGGTACTCCCCTAGTTACGCTTAGAGATTTCAATATCCATTTAGATAAATGTCAGGCTGCAGACTTCCTGCTTGCTTCTACTGCTTGCTTGCCTCTAATGCTACTCTGCTTGCCTCTTTTGATCTCAAGAGAGTGTTAATTACCGCTACTCACAAATCAGGCAACTAACTGCACCTTATTTACACATGACACTGCTCCACTGATCATGTGCTGGTTACTCCACTGCACACCTCTGATCACTTCCTCCTCACTCTTAACCTCAAAATGGTTCCTGACACAACACATATCCCTCAACACGTCATCTTTCAACATAACCTATGCTCACCCTCCTGGCTATCTGCTATGGTTTCATTTCCACTTCCCCTAAACAGATAGCATATCTTGATGCTTTCTGCTTCACTCTTACGTCGAGCAGTGGCCAGCCATTTATGCTGCGGCACTCGGGGAGCAGATGGGGGTTCAGTGCCTTGGGGGAAGTTGCGGCCTAATGGTTAGAGAGTCGGACTCGCAATCGAAGGGTTGTGAGTTCGAGTCTCGGGCCGGCAGGAATTGTAGGTGGGGGGAGTGCATGTACAGTGCTCTTTCCACCTTCAATACCACGACTTAGGTGCCCTTGAGCAAGGCCCTGAACTCCCAACCGCAACATAAATGGCTTCCCACTGCTCCATGTGTGTGTTCACGGTGTGTGTGTGTGTTCACTGCTGTGTGTGTGTACTTTGGATGGGTTAAAAGCAGAGCACGAATTCTGAGTATCGGTCACCATACTTGGCCGTATGTCACGTCACGTCACTCAAGGGCACCTAAGTCATTCTCTGCATTTAAGTCATTCTCTGCTCATGAGTCTACTGCTAAAAGGACATACATCATAACATCATAACATCATACATATCATAACGTTTATATTCTAAATTCAAATCTGAAGAAGATACCATAAAAAATTAGATTCCTGCAACAATTGTTCCTATACTATGTCTAGGGTTAGGGTTAGATGACAGGTGCGTCAGATCACACGTCACAAGCTGTCAAGAAAGAGAGCGCCAGAATTCAAATAAACAATCTTCTGCCTATCTTTCTTTTTTTTGTGGATCGTCTCATTCTGTTTGTGACACTGTATGCTACAAAACGATGCTGTTTTTTACTACCAAGATGCAGTTTCTGAGCGTGAGTTATTCCATAACGGACACAAACAATTCTGTCCCCGAAGGACTGAAACGTAAACAAAGGAATTATCATCCATTTTACAACGTTATTGCTTCATTGGATTAAACATGCTCCATGAGATGTCATTCAGTGGACCCTTACCTTCCTAACTAAATCAGGATTTACAGTTTTGGATGTGTTCATGACTCATTATTACAATAAATCTGGTATGTACTGTGTTTTTATTCTTCTTGTTGTATGTGTAGTGCTTACACATATGTAGCAAATACATTCTTTATAAGCTTTCCATTGAAAAACAGTGATCTGTTGATGATGCTTGAAGCTTAGATCTTTATAAATGATATATAGTTTGTCAAGATAAAATTTTGTCCTGTTTCATTTAATCTTTACGGAAACATTGACACGTGTGAACAAGGACAGTTCAGTGCGCCCACGTCCTGGTGAACGTTAACAGTTTAAGAAACCCACCCTTGACCCATCTCTTTTAGAGAACTACAGACACATTTCCCTTCTTCCTTTCATTGAAAAAAACACTTGAATGGGCTGTGTTCAACTAAGTTTTTGCCTTTCTCACACAGAACAACCTCATGGACAGAAACCAGTCTGGCTTCAGAAGTGAGACGAGACTGCCTTGCTCTCAGTTGTTGAATTGTCAGTACTTATCTTGCTAGATCTGTCCGCTGCTTTGGTGAACCACCAGGTCCTCCTGTCAACCTTATTTGCAAAGGGCATCCAAGGATCCGCTTTCCAGTGATTTGAGTCTTACCTCTCAGATAGGTCCTTCAAGATATCTTGGAGAGGTGAAGTGTCCAAGTTGCCACATCTAACTACTGGGGTGCCTCAGGGCTCAGTTGTTGGACCACTTCTCTTCTCTGTATACATGGCATCACTAGGTTCTGTCATTCAGAAACATGGCTTTTCATATCACTGCTATTCTGATGACACTCAACTATACCTCTCATTTCATCCTGATGATCCGATAATAGCTGCTCGCATCAAAGCTTCCCTAATGGACATTTCTTGCTGGTCAAAGGACCATTACCTTCAACTCAACCTTGCCAAGACAGAACTGCGTGTGGTTCCATCAAACCCATCATTTCATCACAATTTCACCATCCAGTTAGGCATCACCATTACTCCTTCAATAACAGCCAGAAACCTTGGAGTTATGATTGATAATCAGTCAGACTTTCTTCTTCACTTTTAGACTCTTAGCAGGTCTTCCAACCAGTCCTTTCAAACATTTACAATTAATCCAGAACATGGCAGCAAGATAATTTTTTAATGAGCCAAAAACAATGCACGTCACATCTCTTTTTATTAATTTGCACTTGCTACCAATAGCTGTTCGCATAAAATTCAAGGCATTTAGGTTTTCCTACAAAACCACTGGTTCTGCACCCTTTTACCTAAATTCATTAGTTCAGACTTATGTGCCCTCTAGAAGCTTGCATTCTGCAAGTGAATGGCACATTATTGTTCATCCCAAAGAGGCACAAAATCACTTTCACAGAACTTTACATTAAATGTTCCCTCCTGGTGGAATGACCAGCCCAACTCAATCTGAGCAGCTGAATCCGTAGCAATCTTCAAGAATCGGCTAAAAACACACCTATTCCAGCTTTATTTGACCTCCAAACTCTAGCTTTTAGACTTGCACTCTATTCATTTACTATCTAATTGTTTTTCTTAAAAAAAAAATAAATAAATAATAATAATAATAATAATAATAATAATAAAACAAACTTACACTAGAGCTTTTCTATTCTTTTTATTCTTTTGTATTTGTGATGAGTGGGGCATGGAGTAATTGAAGATGGTGGAGTAGAACGCAGTCTCAGGAGTACCCCCAGCCTGCGAGGGGTGATGGAGGTATGTGATCAGTGAGGCGGGGCTGAGAGCCGTGGGAAAGGAGCGAGGCCAGCAGAGTAATTGAAGATGATAGACACCTGCGCCACTCACTGGTCTTGAGTCCCACGGAGGAGCTCTGGAAGGATAAAGGAAGGAGTACGACAGTGAAGGATGAGAAAGGACCAGGCCTGGGTTTTATTTTGTGTTTTGGTTTTGTTTGTGCACTGCAGTTGTCCACGAGGGGCTGTGGTGCTCTTTTGAGTTTATTTTTTTATTAAAATTTTTGTATGAATGTTCGCCGGTTCCCGCCTCCTGCTTCCCATCTTACGAATGTTGTTACAATATTCTATTTGTTTTCTTTTTATTTATTATACAATTAACAAAAAGAAAAAAAAGGCCTCTGTGCGTGTGATTAGTACTCCGGTGATTGTGATGGGATCTGGTGCTATGGTGTTGGCTGATTCTGTGACACATGCAAATGGTGAAATGCTTTCTGTGGTGATACTAGGCCTACAGTGAGAGATGCTACTGTGTGAATGAATAGTGACTCATTTGAAATGCTTATTAAGTCTGTATAAATGCTTTAATATTCTCTAGACCTTTTTATTATTTAGTTTAAAAAGGGCTTGATAATATAAATGTGTGTACTGTAACAACAAGTTTAGGTGACAAGCAGGCCAAATTTTGACATGCCTCTGCACGAATGTAATGTTTGTGATGCTACAGTTTGTCATTTAAGTACACAGGGGTTTATAAATATGTGTGATTTGTGTTTTTCTAAAACCTCAGCTGTGCCCACAGCATCACAATACATGTCTCTCCATGAGAATGAACAATCAGAGTCTCCTCCCTGTATCTAGTATACACATAACACACACACACAGCCATTGTCTCTTCACACGTCTAACTCAACCGTGCTAAGCCCAAAATGTCACTCATTCAGAACCACACACCCCAGTACCTATACACTGAATACAGATGCACACAATATGACGTAAAAGTGTTTAAAGAGACAAAAACACCTGCACGCAAACCTTTGATGTCCACAGATCTACACTTTGAGGTTTGAATTCTATTTTGTGAATATGAATCACTTCTTTATGCAGATGAAAGAGTAGTTATTTTACACATTTCTAGCATATTCATAACATAATCTAACATTTACCAAAAAAATTAATAAATAAATAAAGCATCGTCTTTTGATTTTGTCACATACGTGACACTGGAACACAAAACCAGATATAAGGGTCAATTTTTCGAAATGAGATTTATACAGTACATCATCTGAAAGCTGAATAAATAAGACTAAGAATAAGGTTTTGTGGTCCAGGGTCACGTATTCAGATACAGACACTTTATATAGACAAACTATACTACATGAAAAAAACATGTTTCCTTGACATTGCTATAAAAATAGATACACCTTCAGCCTCCAATTTCTGTCTGCTCATGGAATTTAATCTTCCTCACACAAAATGATGAAAAATTAAGTCAGTACACTCCAGGAATTAATGGACTGATTATTTTGTCAAATCAGACTTTTTCATCTCATATGTTGCTACAATTATGAATGTGTTGTTAGCAAATGGTTAAAAGTTAACCGTTTATTCAAATTTTGTATGGGGTAAACATAGAAACTTTTGCAAAAACTCTCATTATATTGATAAAAATCTGTCCTCACTACGCAATTAATCTCTCATTTACATCATGTCTACATTATGTTGGTTATAATGAGAGGATTTGTGAGTGTGCAGAACTCAGTGAGCTCATGCATAATAAAAACAAAACAAAAAAAACAATGGATTCTGACTAACTTATGTTACACAGTGCCAAAACTACTAACTGGTATTGTCAAGAAGAAGATATGTAACATCTGACCAAACAATACAGAGGAGCTAAAGGCCACTATCAAGCAACCTGGGCTTCAGTAACACTTCAGCAGTGCCACAGGCTGATCACCTCCATGTTATGCCACATTAAAGCAGTAAGCAGTAAGAAGAAAAAAAAAAGACCCTTTGACCATTGTTATATGCTAGTTTAATGATGCTATGGCATGAAATGGCGTAAAAATGTATTTAAGCCAAGATTTAAAAAAAGAGCTTTAAAATTATTATGTATAAGCTAACATTTAGTCACACCAGGGGTATAGCCATCATTTCAGAAGTGACAGAAATGTCAAATACAATAATTTTATGTATGTAGCCTATGTATTAAATATTTAAAAGGAATTCTCTTTTTTTATTACTTTTAATTTGCTGTAAGAAATCAAATACACTGCTCGTGCTTGACAATAATCAATCATTTGTAATTGATATTTTTTTCCTAACGGCAATTTTATGATTGTTTTATATGCTACATTTAATTAGCTATTATTGAAATTTTCTGCACAGAATAAGGCTTTATAGTTTCAGTATTGTAATAGATGATGTCAATTAGCACTGCATCATTCATACATTTTATTTATTTGTGTTTTTAATTTTTTTATTTATTATAATTTTATCAGTTCATTCTGCTTTCATTCAGTTTCACTGCAGACAAAGCCTGGAACATCTATGAGAGCGAGATCACTTCTCTTTCAGTGGGAAAACTTTTTAATCATTTTCAGAAAATAAAATGCTATAGTAGCTATTTAACTTTTCCTCTCCATCAGCGAATGATGATCCTGAAAGAAAATGCGCCTGATGTCTGTTTGCTAAAGCAACAAACGCTACTTTCTTTCATGCATCTGGTAATCAGATAAACCTTGTGTTCTTATTTCAAGGTCGTTGTTAATGCTGTGGTTATTTTAACAGTTTCCTTCGTACATTTGGCTCAACAACATTCTTAAAACACATTCATCATTCAATCGAACTGTGCGTGTGCTTTAGACACTTACATTTTTGCTCCGTCCATGCTATAAATATGCAGCTTTCGACTGCTCAGGTAACTCCTTCGGTAAGATGCAGAGAGCCATTAAAAAACTACAGAAAAGTAAAACTACTTCACTTTAGTATTACTGGCCACGAGTCCCAAGGTCAGAACACAAATCAGCTGTGTCAGAGATGAATGGTGCGCAAGCTCAATCCTTTGACAGTCTTGGGTGGCACGAAAACTGTTCAAGGTCTCCATTAATTCGTGCGTGTAGGTTATGGTTTATTACACCTTACCAAAACTATATTTTGTTATTTTCTCCATATATTAGATGATAATCCAGGAATAAAAATGAGATTCTTTTTATTAGACTTCTCTACTTCCTCTTTATGATGGACAGCTTCTGTTTGGAGGACCTGCAGATGCTCTGACAGCTCAGGGTTCCAGCGAGCAACATGTTCAGCTTCACACGCCTTCACTCAAGCAAAAAAAAAAAAAAAAACGGGGACAACAAGGTTTGTATACTTACATCATGGTAAATCTATACATGTGTTCTAAAAACCACACCATTTAAGAATTGTATGAGCTGTGCAGGTAAACACATGTGACTGACACTAAAGGCTGTGGTCTTTAGTGTCCCATACTAGTTTACAGTGGTTTGAATGCAATAGATTTACGCAACCAATTTCCATAGGGTCAATGAAGCATGACATTTCAATCTAGCCAAAGTCAAGACACACCATGCATGAATTTTTAACCCCAATTGATGAGTACCCTAAAGTTCTCTTTCCAAAAATGCTCGCTATGGGAAACATTTCAAGGATGAGGCTGTGGAGGCACTAATTACACCACATCTTACTAAAGGGGAAACCAATCACAGTTAATTACCAGGAGCCCATTGGATGGCGGAGGCTATTGAGTTGGCTTAAACAGCTATGGGACCACACCAGCGCATTCGCCAACCCCAGAGGGTTAATTCCCTGGTCAGCTTGGCATTGTTTAAGGGAATTTTAGGGGAAGATACAGAATGAGGTATCTCAACAAGCTGGATTACATGGAAGAAACATATCATAATCATAATCATGTAGTGTTTGTTATCAAAGATGCCATCTTAGCGAAGTGCCGATGAGTCCTGCAGTATGAAATGGAGCGCTTCACGGATTTGCTTTCATCCCACAGGGGCCTTGCTAATCTTCTCTGTATTAATCCAATTTTTGTATATGTCCCGCCGTGGCACTATGGCATGTGGAAATATATTTTGAATGCAGTTGACGTTGGCGATAATGCCAATGAACTAATGAGATAGCACGATACAGGGAAAGATCAGGGGCTGGGATCGTAGATCTGCAACAAAACATCAGTATGCGTTGCTCTCCTTAAGGACACATCTCTCCTTCATAGTCTTTTTCTTTTTTTCTGTTAGATCTGTCTGCAGGCTTCAATACTGTGAACCAGCAGATCCTTCTATCCACTTTCTCTGACTTGGGCATCACAGGTACGGTACTTTGGTGGATCCAGTCTAACCTCACAGGCAGATCTTTCAGGGTTTCATGGAGAGGTGGGGTCTCTTAGTCACATCAGCTAATCACTGTTCCTCAATATTCAGTGCTCACTCCTCTTCTTTTTTTCAGTTTACACAACATCACTGGGCATGATCATAAAGGCACATGGCTTCACCTACCACTGCTATGCAGATGATGCACAGATCTATCTTTAATTTATTCCTGATGATCCCACTGGCTCAACCTGTATATACATATTTCAGACATCTCTGCTTGGATGAAGGACTCAGCTCAACTCAGCTTCTACATATGATAAAAAAAATAAAATAAAAAAAAAACATTGGCAGCACGTCGAGTGTTATGTTAGCCAAAGAAAACCCATGTCAAACCCTCCTGATCTTACTCCAGTGGCTCCCAGTTATGGTCAGAATCAAATATATGTTTTTAAAGCTTTAAATCAGGACCACTGGAACAAAAAGGGAAAAAAATAAACACTCTCCAAAACCTTCATCCTCTTTGTTCCTCATTGGTGGAATAAGCTGTCAACCTCTACCTGGACTGATAAAAGCATTACATCCTTCAAACATCAGCTGAAGACAGACCACTTTTGCAAGCACTTAAGCACTCCACACTCTAAAAATAATGTACTTACACACACAAAAAAAATATTCTCTGCATTTCTCCTCTTATCTAGCCGGTTTTTTTTTTTTTTGTCTAATAAACCTAGCATTGTGTACTGTTGTTCACTCTTTGACAAATTGCTTTGTTCCTCTTTTGTACGATGCTTCGGATAAAAGTGACTGCCAAACAGATACATGTAAAATGGAAATGGAAACATACATTTATTATCTAGTGACTTATCATGATCTTGCTCATAACTGTGGCAAAACAAATCCCAGCACAATAAATATGGAGAGGCCTGTGGGCTATAGCAGATTATTTTCATTGGATTGATAATCAGTGCTTCAAGAAACCTGACACTGTTATTAACGCTGTAAAGTCTCAGGATTGTTTATGACTGCTTTTCTTAGGGAAGCGCCACTATACGTGGCACCATGTCAAAAAGATAGAAGGTATAATTTTCCTAGATTGATGTCTGTATGCTCAAGAGAACATAAAAGAAAACATTCCAATAAATTTTGATTGCCTAACACACTGTCCCAGCATGATGAATAATAAGGACTGATTGTGCAAAGGGAAGATGAGGACTTATATAAACTATATTTATTCTCTCTCCCTCTTTCAGTCTCTGACTTTCAAAAACTATTGGAATTGAGTATTAAAGCAAGGTTAAGAATTACTGAAGGTAATATTAAACACACCAAGGGACTGTGATACTGAGGAGTCCCTAAGAATGAATTGGACCCACGGAGAGTATTATTTAAATGCCAAGTTCTATCATAAAACTCTCGATGGCACAGGTTGATGTGTTGTTAATGCAAACTGATGATATTCAAAATGTTAAACTACTTACCACAAGCTGATTGGTTCATGTTGCATACACAGTCAATGAGCTTAGGTTAGCATTCACTAGAGCACTTCACAGTTCCTCTGAAAGCCTCCACCTTCCCCAACTCCACCTGTATAGATTTGCTACAGGTTATTCTATATGCTTATACTTATGCAGCAGCAGCAGTATGTCTTAAATACTCACAGCACCATATCGGCTAATTCATTGGCAGTAGCAAGTTTCTGTATTTACTTCACAGCAGAAGCAACATTCTACAACATCAGCAATGACCAACAGCGGCAGCAGCGTAGCAGATCTATTCCACCAAATATATTAACATTGTCATATCCATTACCATGCTAAAATCTAAAAACCAAAACTTTTTCCCCTTGTTTTTGAAAGGTTTTGCATGCAGATGACAATTTTATGAATACAATCAGTGATCACATGGATGCTGTATTATGCTTATAGACTTGATGTATAATATCTTGATGTATAAAGAAGGGGGCTGATTGTGCTTCTTAGCATTTCTGGCGGGCAGGTTGGAGACGGTTCTTCCTATCTCCACCCGTGTTCAATAGATCTAGAGCTCACTCTCGAGACTCGAAAGCCCACGCTGCGGTTCTTCCGCCTCTGATTGTGAACTCGCTGTGGCGGCTATTTAATCTCCGAGGAGATTAATATTGTTTGTGTGACTAAGCGACTCTCATTTTCAGTTTTGATGTGAATCTTTCCACACCCGACCACTTTTCTGGTTGTTTAAGCTCCATTTAATAATGAGGAATTAAAGAGGCATTCATCTGACTATGAGAAGTTAGATATATCATTCCACGCTAGACCATGTATACTTGTCTGGTTGTTTAGCTGCATTTAATTCTGAGGAATTAAGTTCAGTATTTATCTGACTGTGAGGAGTTAGATATATCACTTTGATGTGGATTGTATTGTTACCGCCCGCGCTCCCCGTTTCGGGACCGGAGGCTGAATCAACGCTCTGGGCTAGGGACTTCCCAGCCTAAGCCGGCTCTTGGGGCCATTTTTCAGGTGGGGAAGTCCTCGGCCATGAATTCCTGACGCGTGTCTGTCATGACTGAAGAGGGCATCCCCTTCTGGGGTAGAATGGAGAATCGAGCACTGCTCTCAGTTACTTCCGCCCGCGAGCATAGCGGAGCTGAAAGGCTCGCCGCCCCCTTCGGGGGCCTCTTACACCAGAGGTCAGTCTTGGTTGGTTTTAGAGGCTCTTTGTAAAGCTCCATTCGTGCCAATACATGATATCTCAGATATACATCTGACTCTTAAGACTGCCCTGTAACTGGCTATCACCTCTCTAAAGAGAGTTGGAGTTCTTCTGGCCCTCTCTGTGGCCCCTACCTACCTAGACTTTGCCCTTGGTATGGCCAAAGCATTTTTATACCCTCAAGCGTGTTATGTTCCTAAAGTTCCCTCTTTCACACCACAACCCATAGTACAGCAGGCCTTCTCATGGGACAGTCATTTTTATTATGTCCAGGCTGTCCACAGGCCCAGCACACACCTAGAGGACCAGTTTAAGGCATGACTCTTCCACTCCGGCCTTGCTGTATGGGTTTTTTTATCCATCCCATTGGTCCTGGCTGCTGAGTATAAACGTTAATTATGGGCAAAGGGACCGGGTGTGCATTTGGAAAGACTGCTGTAAGTGGGCTTGACTGAATAGTTGGTTGCGAAGCACTTACTGGAGACATCATTGTCATTTGTTCTGCTTCTTTTTCTTTATTGAAGCTTGAATCTTTTTCTTATTTTTCTTTGTTAGTTGTTCAAGATTTATTTGAGTTTCTTTACGCTGTAGCTCTTTCTCTTTCTCTTTGCTTTTGAGTTTTTGTTCATTTTTTCTGTATTGTTCCACTGCATGAGCCACATGGTCACAAAGTTCTTTGTGTGTTTTAGAATTTAAACCGACCACATCCTCCAGCATGCTCTTTACAGCTGGCAGCATAGCATCAATCACAGCATGTCTAAACAATGTTGCCATTAATTTGTCTCTTTCTGGATCCCCTTCAGTTTCTTGCTTCCACCTTTTCAGCTGTTTCGGAACATATGTGGTTGGATTTTCTGGACCTTTACTGATTTAGGGTCCAGTCTGATCGGGTACTCCACACACAGTGCCTGCCACACTGCTGGATGCAATGCATCAAAAAAATGTAATCCATATTATGAGAGTTCACTGCTCTGTCTAGAGTAGTTTTTTAAGATTTTAGCCAGCAAAGATTTAATGTCCCCCACAGCCAAAAGTTTGCCCATAGTTTCTTCCTCAAACACTCTGATCCACTTTCCAGCCCCCTCATGAATACCTGCAAGGCGAGTGACCAGCCCCTCAAGGTCCTGTGAAGCCCAGGGGACATACTGTCCCTGCTCACCCTTGATTAAAATTGGAAGTTGTGTAGCCAGTGGTCTGAGTGTCCCCTTTTCTCTGACCTGTTCCCATTTTCCGTTATCAAATAACTCATCTGCTTGATTCTCATCTTCACTACTGTAGAACAACTTACTCTTTCCTCTCTCCAACTTATTTACCTCTTGTATCTTTTTTCCTGATTCTTTAATTTTGTCTTCTATTTCTTCTTCCATAGCTTGTACTTGTGCTTCAATTTTTCTATCTTTGCTTTTAATTTTTTTCTAACACTTCCTCATATCTGGTTTATTCTTCCTGGTTTGATTTTAACGCTGTAACGCTGTTTAATGCATGCCTGTCTATAACAATCCATCTGTAAATATTGTTCACCTTTCTTTCTCTCTTACCTCTTTGTTTTCCCAGCTGGTTCCTTCCCACCATCCATCTCTATAGGCTCTTCCATCTCCAGTTCTCCTGTTACTTCCACTCTTCCCCTGAGGATTGGGAACTCTTCCTCTAATGGTAAATGGGAGGTGGCTCAGAAAATAACTTTTCTTTTTCTTGTTGTCTTTATCTGCCCCATTCAGTATTTTCCTGGCCTGTTTTAAACTTTTCAACATGTCCTCACCTTCCTTTTTAAACATAGCTATTATTTATTTCTATTTTCCCCCCTTTGGTTCTCTTTTTTCTCTTTTCTTACTGATTTTAGTTTTATAGTTTTTATTATTATTATCATTATTATTATTATTTTATCAGCTTTTCCATTTCCTCACACAATGCTACATCAAATGTCCTTTCCTTTGGCCATTTTGTCATCATATTTTTTGTTCTTTTCTGCCATGTGTTTGAGATCTTGTTTATTAGCTCTTTACATAGTGGATATTTTAATCCTATTATTTCCACTGGAGTGGCTGCCTTACATTTTCCTATAATATTATAATCAACAGTCAACTGTATATATACATTTATATAGTAAATTGTTTACTATTTTTCTTTTCCTTCCACTTTAATTTAACTATTTTAACCAATTTCTTATAATTTTATATTTTTTTTCATGACATGACTCTTTGAATTTAGTTTTTTATTCTGTCTGATTCATTTACACTTTTTGCATGAATTGATAGTTTCAACTCTATTTTACTATCCCTCAGTATGTAAATTTTTCTAAAAATAATTCATCTATTACTTCTCTTTATTATTTTGTCTGCACACGTAATTATTTTTAATGTATCAATTTAATGCCCTGCTCTCACTGTCATAATACATGAAGCGGAAGCAATGATGCAAGTAACTCTTTATTGAGGGTCAAAAGACACAAAGAAGTACAGGAACTCGGGTGGGCTGGTGGCGCAGGGACTAGATGGTCAGCGTGCTGGAGAAGACAGGTGATGGTGAATCCAGTGACAGTGAAAATTCAGACGAGATGAGACGAACACCACGAAGACACCGAACAGGAACTCGAATCCGGAACAGGACTGGAAACGGCACACGATGACACACACTGAGGACACCAAACAACGATCTGACAAAGAGAGGAAAGTGCGATGAGTCTTTATAGGTGAGTGAATTGGCACCAGCTGATGCGGGGAATGAGATCAGCTGTCGTGCTGATCAGCAGGAACGAGCGGTCATGCCCACTCACACACACCCACACACACACAGAACAACAAATACACGAGACACGAAGAAAACAGTGAATTCATGAACCGTGACACTCACTTGCAGTGTTCTCAGATAATTTTCTCCTCTTTCACACAGACATTCGAAATGCAAAAGCCTATAAAAGATATTGATTCTAATTTTATTGATTTTCTTAAACACATTCTCTCTTTCTGACCCTTTATCCAGACAGTGTGTTTATGCTTTTGTTCTGTTTTCCCTTTATTTAACCTGTTAGCCAGCACCCCTCATTATGGGACTCACAGTTGAAAGTGCCCTACCTAACTTAAAATTGTAACAGTTCCTTACTTCAATGTGTTACACACACAATTTTGGTGTCTTTGGAAAGAAGACCCTTACTTATTATCAACCAGATTTGATAATGTTCAAAAATATTAAAAGTTATAGACACTGAAGGTATAACCTACCTAACATTGTTCGGGAGGCAGACACACTCTTGCAGTTTAAATCTAGATTAAAGACCCATCTCTTTAACCTGGCATGCACATAACATACTAATATGCTTTTATTATCAAAATCCGTTAAAGGATTTTTAGGCTGCATTAATTAGGTAAACCGGAACTCGAAACACTTCCCATAACAACCTATGTACTTGCTACATCATTAGAAGAATGGCATCTACGCTAATATTTGTCTGTTTCTCTCTTGTTCCGAGGTCACCGTGGCCACCAGATCCAGTCTGTGTCCAGATCAGAGGGTCACTGCAGTCACCCGGATCCAGTACGTATCCAGACCAGATGCTGGATCAGCACCTAGAAAGGACCTCTACATCCCTGAAAGACAGCGGAGACCAGGACAACTAGAGCCCCAGATACAGATCCCCTGTAAAGACCTTTTCTCAGAGGAGCACCAGGACAAGACCACAGGAAACAGATGATTCTTCTGCACAATCTGACTTTGCTGCAGCCTGGAATTAAACTACTGGTTTCGTCTGGTCAGAGGAGAACTGGCCCCCCAACTGAGCCTGGTTTCTCCCAAGGTTTTTTTCTCCATTCTGTCACCGATGGAGATTCGGTTCCTTGCCGCTGTCGCCTCTGGCTTGCTTAGTTGGGGACACTTCATCTACAGCGATATCGTTGACTTGATTGCAAATAAATGCACAGACACTATTTAACTGAACAGAGATGACATAACTGAATCCAATGATGAACTGCCTTTAACTATCATTTTTGCATTATTGACACTGTTTTCCTAATGAATGTTGTTCAGTTGCTTTGACGCAATGTATTTTGTTTAAAGCGCTATATAAATAAAGGTGACATTGACATTGACATTGACTGAAGTGCCTTGAAAATGTTTTTACCACACTGATTTTTTTTTTTTATTTGATATAAAAATATATGAAATCAGTCCTGGAGCAATTTAGAAAAGTAATGGGTTGAAAGTCACATGTCTCATGAGTTTCTATTTCCAATCTGAAAAAGAAATCATGAGAATCCTTCAAAAAAAGACTATGAGACTATGTCTAATTAAGAGATGTAATAATATAAATGCACCATAAAGTCAATAAACCACTATTCATATAGACGAGTTCACTTTGATAGCCATGATTACAGTAATTGCGAGCTGATTTGCACTGATTTGCACTCAAACACATGCAGATACATTCACATTCAACATAAAACACACTCACACATATATGAAAACTGTTGAAAAATACAACAAATAATGAAAAAGGTGATCGCTCAGCCCCACCTCCATCATATGACAGGTGCATCACAGCACACATCACGAGCCATCACGAGAGAGCGCCAGAAATCAAATAAACTGTCTTTCACCTATCTTTCACTTTTTTATCTTTGTGAATCATCTCATTTTATTAGTGACACTGTATGCTACAAAACCATAGTTGAACTACACATGCTTCATGAGATGTCGTTCAGTGGACCCTTACCTTTCTAACTAAACAGTGATTTCCAGCTGTGGATGTGTTTATGACCCATTATTACAATAAATCTGGTGTGTACTACATTTTTATTCTTCATGTTTTGATGTGTACTGGTTACACAAATGTAGCAAATACAGTCTTTATAAGCTTTCCATTGAAAAACAGCAATCTGTCGTCCATGCTTGAGGCTTAGATCTTCTTAATGATATATAGTTTGTCAAGATTAAATGTGTCCCTTTTCATTTAATCTATTCGTAAATACTGACACATGCAAGTTGAGGGGTGTTGAGGACGCAGACGTCAGAGGTGAAGGCTAAGAGGTTAAGGGAAACAATGCAGCGGATTTAGAAGCTAAAGAATCTTCAGGGTGTCAGGTAGCATTATTAGCAACTGTAGTACTTATCGAGCCTCAACATCAATTGGATGATATTATTCGAATTCAACAACTAGCAGTCCCCTATGAACAATCAATGTGGCACCAAAAGGGAGCTAAAAAGACTCAAAAGAGATCTGGCGTATACATGAAGGATTGTTGCACCTACTTCACTTTTGAATATTCTTATTACAGATGCGCATGGATTTAACCATTGCGCAAAGGGGGAAGTGGTAAGAAAAATGAAACATCAAGGATATTGGTCTCTTTGTTTCTATGCAATGGTGGATAAATTTTTGTCCACATGTGAAGTTTGGGCCATATTCCAGTACCAGAAGGGCCCTTTAAGCATTTGGTAATGGATTACATGGATATGATAAAGCGAGTACAAGGTGAAAGATACATACTTGTTATCATAGACAGATTTAGCAGATGGGTAGAGGCAATACCATCAGCAGATCTGGACCAGCAGCAGGAATGGTAATTACATTTCTATCAAGAGAAGTAATTTCTAGATTTGGAATACCATTAGAAATAAGTTCCGATAAGGGGTCGGCATTCATACAAAAAAACTGTGAAACAAGTATTACAACAATTAAGAATAAAACCGAGACTAGGGTGCATTTACCACCCTCAGGCAAAAGGGTGCATCGAAAAACTTAACAGAACTGTCAAGGCCAACATGTACAAAATATGTGAAAGTACTAAACTTAATTGGATTGATGCATTACCTCTTGCACTAATGAGCTATCGCATATAAACTAACAGGAACACGCACTTAACACGGCATGAAATGCTTACGACCCATGCCTGTGCCATATTGTAGAGGTCCCTACAAAGGACACCCTCTAGAGCAGTGGTCCCCAACCCAGTACCGGTCCGTGCGTCATTTGGTACTGGGCTGCACAAGAAGGAATAAATAATTTACATTAAAGCTGCAGTTGGTAACTTTTGGTGCTCGCGTCTGGTGGATGAACTTTGTAGCCGGAGCTACTTCTCTCTGTTTACATCTATGGCGAGTCACGCAGGTACTGTGCTACTCTGCAGCATTGCCAACCCCAACCAGACTAAAATAGTCAGAATATAAACACTTATTATAGGTGTACCGTAGTGATTCAGGATAAGACAAAAACACAGTTTGGAAAATGGATTCATGATGTACACGCTCATTATATATATTTTTTTACATTTTCAAAACAACACAGTCCTGCGCTGACTGGACCAGAAGAGCTGTGAGCGGTGGATTTTTGCAAAACAAAATACAGAGGTGGAGGTAGAAGTGCGCTGAGCCATAACGATCTTATACCTTGGAAAAAGGCCGGATGCTCTGTGTTATTTTCATGGATTTTGTGGTCTATCTTATTTTTAAGGCATGTTTAAATGTCACCATAGTGACCAGAATCAGTGAAAAAAGTACGTAAGGGCGCAGAGAGGATGTTATTCATGTTATGTTGTTGGCACGATGTTACGAGGACGCTGCTAATAAAGTTGCATACGAATACACAGTGGATTCATGTTTATTATTATATTTACAATAAAGTATCATTTTATTTTGTTGTATACATCCATCACACCTTAAAGCTTTGCTCGTATATAAAGAAATGAACTCCCATACATAAAGGTATCTATTTACAGGAAATTATGATGTTCAAGGTGATGAAGAAATTAGTCAAAATTATGCATTACGGGATACAGGCCAAAATAATGAGTGGTATAAATGGGCCGCCTTTACTGCTAGAGAGACAGGAAAAGAAAATTGCTTGCTGTGCTCCAAATCTCTGTTAAAAAAAGGAATAGCCATACCAAATCCATATGACTACCAAAAATGTGCCAAATTTGGGAGAAACTTTTGTTATTTAACATATTTTACTAGACAATATTGTATCACTTAATGTCTGGAATTTTTGGGAAAACCTAAATTAACAGAATATTTTTTAGACCACTCTGGGGATCAACTATTATAATCTTGTGATATTCAATGTGTTATGTATTGTTTGTATTTTATATTCAGGCAAGTTCTGAACCAATTGCATGCTCATGCTTATAACATTCTATTAAAGAAGGGTTTAGGAAGGCTGGATCTTTTACTCCCTCCTAGTCAAGTATGGAAGGAGATGTTTGGTCCTGTTGCTCCCTCCAGAGTGAAAGGCCATAATCTAGTCATTGGTGATAATACAGTGTGACTGATTTAGTCATTAGGTAGTGTTAACTAATAAGACTGAATTATGGAGTAGCACTCTTGATAAAAATAAGCAGATGTGAGACTTACTAAGTCTCCAAGGGGGGAATGTACTACTCACCTGTAGTAAGTCAACCTGGACACTAGGAACATACTACAACTTTTGGGAAAATGAAAAAAAGCCATTTGGGGACTGTATAGGGGCATATACATTTGTGTATATTACACTATGAGTGATGCATGACTCAAATGTTAAGTCATTTTAAATGTTAAGTCATTTTAATTACAATAAATTGAACGTTTTAACCCAGTCAGTTGAATTGTCAAACAGTCCTTTGGGCATGGTTTGCACGTCAAAGCTTTCTCCTATTTATATTTGTAGCTACAATAGGCGGGTTTGAATAATTTTCTTGATTAATGTCGATATAAAGTTGTTGCATATTGTTAAAACTAATAGTGGTAGTGATATATTTGTAGGACTGTCTATCCTTGTGGCAAGGGAAAGCAAATGTACTGCGAATATTGAACCTAAAAATTACGGCAATAGAAAAATGGGGATTATACATAAAATGTAGCGCGTACCATTCTTCTTGATTGCCTGTATATAGTTTGAATCATCAGTAAGGTGTATATTGAGTTTATTCACTGCATTAGTTCACTGAGGCGTTGTGACGAGTGGGGTGGGGCCGAGGGACATGGGAACAGGAGCGAGGCCGGTGGAGTGATTGGAGATGAACTACAGCTGTTCGAACCACCGGTCTCGAGTCCCACGGAGGAGATGGAAGGATATAAAACTGGAGCGACGACAGAGAAGGACGAGATTGGACCAGGCCTGGGCTTTAGTTTAAGTTTGCTTTTTATTTGTGCGCATCAGTTGTCTGTGAGGGGCTGATGCGCTGTTTTGTGTTTATTTTTGATTATTAAAGTTTCATTTGATTGTCCGCCGGTTCCCGCCTCCTTCTTCCCGATGATTAGGGAGTTTTAATTATTACAGGCGTTTTATGCATTTTTCACGTTAGGTGTCGTTGGGAAATCCTGGAGTGTGATGTATGAGGGGAAACTAGTGTCACACAAGCCCTCATTTTCTGAACTCTATTGGAGTAAGACAACATGTCTCAGGACCTACTCATTGTCAAAAATCATACTCTAGATTTAATACTGTCACATGGAATTGATGTTGATGGTGTTGGAATTATGCGATGATATCTCATCCATATTATCCGATGATATCTCAGAACCATCACTTCTACCACAAAAGACTGCTTTGTAAGTAATCTTCCTGATTGTTACAGCTGGTGCCGTTTTGTGGTGTTTTCTTTTCTCTTCTTTCTTATGGAATGTTTTTTTTTTCCCTTTCTTAGTGCTATGCTATTGGTCCTGCTTGTGCTGAGGTGATGACGTCATCTGATTTGTTCCACCTGGCGGAGATCGGAATCTATAAAACGAAAAGGCTGCTTCTTTGTCTGTTGCTAGTGTTTTTGTTATTGTGATTTTTAGCCGATGCTAACTTTGTGTATTGTGGTTAAGCTGTTGTTTCTGTATATCTGCGTGTGTTCGATGCATTACCAAAAACCTCAGTTTGACCTCCATTTATTTAAATATATTTTATGTTTGGATCATTCGTATGTATACAAAGGGGAGGGAAGGAGAGGAAAGGTAAGCATATCAGGTGATATACATTTCTCATCCTGCAGTGAACTTTTGTTATATACAGTAGGTAAGGGGCGTGCGTCCCCTGCTGTATTTTTTTGTTTGAGCTAGTGAGAGTAGCTTATATTAAGGTATCTTCGGATACTGAAGATTTTCTTTTCTTTTTCTGTAGCTAGTGTATAATTGATAATTGAGTTAGAGGGTTATGTTTTGATTATTTCATTTATTTGATTGCCGCCCAATTCCCTCCTTCTTTTCCCCTAGTTATCTGGGGTTTTCTTCTTATTTTTACCCTTTTTTATGTAACTGCAGGCTATTATATACAAAACAAATTATATTTATATATATATATATATATATATATTTTTTTTTTTTTTGTGAATAAGCTTTCTTACAATAACCTTGTAAATAAACACTTGTTTGCCTTTAGCGCATTTGTTTTCACTGCTTGCCCCGGTAGTGGACTGAAGTCAATCCCTGATATTAAATATTATTCCCCATACCCCTTACTAACTACAGGGGACATAAAACTGATGTATCCCAATTCCTTAGCATATCCAAAACCTCAGAAGAACTTGATAATGTAACAGAAACGTCTCAGGTTACGAATGTAACCTTGGTTCCCTGAGTAGGGAAAGAGACACTGCGTCCTCTAGGGGTCGCTATGGGGAACACCTCGTCGTGACCCGTGTCTGAAGCATACAATGAAAAAATGCCAACACGTTGGCCGGCGACAGCCTCTGACGTCACTACCGGCGCGACTATAAATAAGCGCCCGGAGAGCACGTCATTTACTTTTCGTCTGAAGCTTGCGTCCGAAGCATTGCTTAGGAAGCTAGAGGACGCAGTGTCTTGTTCCCTACTCAGGGAACCATGGTTACATTCATAACCTGAGACGTTCCCTTTCAAGGGAACTTCGAACTGCGTCCTCTAGTGGGGAACAGTATACCCACGCCGCCATGCTGAGGGGAGTGCAGGCCAGAACCATGGCAAAGACTAATTACCAACTCTACCATTTCCATGGGAGTTGCCCCTGGGACGTTTAGACGGCTGTCCGTGACATTATCCCTTACAGCCAGAGGCCTAGGCTACATACCCAACTTACCTGTTAGGGCCTCGACCCAGGGTAGAGCTCAAGGCTTGGAATCAAGAAGGATTCCTTTAAAGGGATATGGCTAAGAACCCAGTATTTATACAAGGTCTCGCCTGTCACACAGGTTGTCACACTGCTTGCTCTCGCACAAGCTTGCTGAAAATTCTGTCTCAACAGATCCCTAGCAGCAACACCCTGTTTAGATGGGTATCCGAGGATACATGGGTGGAGTGGCGCCCAAGATCAATGGGGCTTTTACCAACTCAAGAAAGGGCACGAAGCAACCGCGCGAAGCCCTCACCATAAAGGATTTAAGAAAGAATGCAGAGCACTAGCGTGCGAACTTACCACAGTGTGGATTTCAGAAAGTGCACAAAGACCTCGCGTGTACACTTACCATAACATGGATTTTTGAAATACTGTTCAAAGGAGGGGCTCTCGTGGCACTCTGATCGAGCCTCTCACAAATGGAATGGTGCATCTCAAAACAGTATGTTTGAGAGTCATCAACCCAATCTGAGCACTTTGGGGGGAAAAACAGAGAACTCCGTCTCATATGAGAGGAGAACTCCGAATTTAGAGTAGCGCGCTCATAGGCGACCCTCCTTGGAGAAGGGGAGCGCTGCTAACTACCACGAGAAACACCCAGATATCCCCTCAACATTGAGGGAGCTCTGGATTGGAAAAACGGTCTTAAAAACCTTGGTTGAGAGACCGGAAGCTACGAGTTGTGCCTTCTCAGAGATCACACCTACAGCCTTTAAGCTCCATGCGGGGGCGCACCCTCCGCCTGCGAGAGGAGATCTCTCCTGACAGGAACCTATCATGGAGTACCGTCAAAAAAAAGAAATCAGGCCCAGGAATCGTACCTGGCCAGAACGGGGCTACTAACAGCAGTCGAACACCGTCCCGGCGCACTCTCTCCAGAACTCCCAGGTGCAGAGCACCGTACAGATGAAGCCTCGGCCATGTCTGTACAATGGCGTTCAGCCCCATTGGAGCTGGATGAGTCTGAGGAAGCCAGAGGGGACAGCGCGATGCTCTCTTGAGTCGCAACAGATCCACCCGAGTCTGGCCAACCCCTACAACTCTGCTTCATCACCTCAGTGTGAAGCTGCCATTCCCCCGGTTCTCGGCCCCTGCCTCAACAGGATGTCTGTTCCCATATTAAGATGCCCAGGAATGTGACTGCTCTCAGCGAGAGGACTTCTCCCTGGGACCACCGTTGAGGGACTTAAGCGGCCGGGATGCCCCGTAGGGTGACCTGGCTGGATATCCATGAAATTCCCTGCAGTGCTGAGCCAGCTTTGATGATCAGCAAGGCTCCCGCAGAAGCCTGTGACCTCGGCCGCCTAATGCCGGAGCACTGTAAAGGAAAATCACAGAGTTTTGGTTTTTTTTAGTAGACACATAACCACCAGCAATTTAATACACAAGTATATACAGAAAGGGTTACTATTTTACTTACCCACCCTCCTGTATCTGATCCCTCCCTCAAGAGGCGCCTCCTTTTAGTCCGCACCATCAGTATGGTGGTTGTTCTGTGAACATAAAACCATCCAAAACATCATAAGTCCAGCATTGGAGACTGTTATGCAAGGAATTCCCCACCTAACCTCAATTAGGTTGAGAGCTGGTGGTTACAGGGGAATTAGGCAAAGGAGGATAAAAAACAGAAGTTAAAAAACACCCAAGGGAATGAGTAGCTACGTTAGGTATCGCTCCGATTTGGACGAGAACGCTGCCTCGTCTGAATCACATCCCTCAGGTCCTGCTTACCTCCTTGTGACCCACGATTCCTCTTACCCTTACCTGTCGGCGGGGGAGGAGCGCGAGCCGCAACACTAGCCTTCTTCGCCTGTCTTTGATCCTCAGATCAAGACAGGCCAGGACCCCTATATTGTTCGGGCTCGGACCTGGACCCTCGTGGAATGAAGGTTTTAAAGGCAGCTGAGCGCGCCCTTGCCTCCCTGAACTTCTAGACCACTGTCTCAACGGAGGTACCGAAAAGTTCGGAAGGCGAGACCGGAGCATTGAGAAGAAAGCCCCTTTCTTTCCTCCCGATGTCTGCCAGGTTCACCCACAGATGTCTCTCCGTTACCACCATGGCCGCCATAGACCTACCCATGGCGGAGGCGGCCTGCTTGGTAGCACGAAGAGAGAGGTCTGTGGTGCGGCGCAGCTCGGCGACCTGATCAGCTGAAAGGCCCTCGCCTTAATCCAGGTCCTTCAGCAGGTCAGCCTGATAAGCCTGAAGCACTGCCATCGTGTGCAACGAAGCCACAGCCTGACCTGCTGCTGCGTATGCTCTGCCATTTAAGCGAGATGTATCCTGGAGGGGCTTAGATGGCAAAGAGGGAGATTTAAGAGAGGATGTTTCCCCCACAGAGAGATAGCTAGCTAGCATCTCTTCCACAGGGGGCATCCTCTCATAGCCGTTTTCACGCATTGCCTCGATATTGGCATAACTCGTATGCTGAAACCGATGGATGCGAGAAGAAAATGGCCTCTTCCATTCTTTCTCAATTTCTGCAAGTAAATCAGGCAAGAATGGAAGGCTCACCTGGGCTGGAGGGCTATGGTCAGACAAATAATGCTCATCGAGACGATCTTGCGGGGTCACTTTGCTGGCACGCTTCCATGGCAAGTCCAACTTTGCCGTGGCGTGATCCATAACCTCTAACAGCTCCACATACGCAGGGCAGGAGGATTGAGGAGACTCAGCCTCAGCTTCTTCGCCACTCTCAAACATCTCCTGCTCTTTCTGGGCAGAACCCAGCAGAGCACAAACTTCAGTATCAGAAAGGGTTAATGACAACACATCTTCCTCCTGAAGTTCACTCTTGTCTGCCGCCAAAGAGCGCGAAAGGGAAAGTCCCTCTCCAACTCCTCCGCTCATTCTCCTCCGTGCCTCAGCAGCGGCCGGTCCTGAACTGCGGGAATCAGACGGCCGTCCCTCTTTCCTCGAAAAGAGAGACAGACGAGAGCGGAGCTTTTTCATAGAAAAACGCTCGCAGTGCACCTAGATCACCCCCTCAAGGACATCGCGTGCATGCTCTTCACCCAAACAAGAGACGCAAAGACTGTGTGTCATCAGGTGTCAAATAACGCCGACACGGATTTTAAATACAGTTGCTCCTTTACGCTTAAGGAAGATTAAGGAAAACAGTCTAACACCATGTTATAATGAGCACACTCGCACCCTAAAGAGAGCAGCCCGGAAAATGGAGCTCAGCTGGAGGAAAACAAAACTAGAGGTATTTCATATTGCTAAGCGGGAACGTAACCTATCCTACAGAAAAGCATAAAAAACGGCTAGATCTGATTACTTTTCGTGTCTTTCTCACTCATTCTCTATTGTAGGAGAGGAAGAATTGTATAAACTTGTTAAATCATCTAAACCAACAACACGTATAGTACACCCTGTTCTATCTAAGCTCCTAAAAGAGGTGTTTCCAGAAGTCATAGATCCTTTTCTGACTAATATTAATTTGTCATTGTCATTAGGATATGTCCACAAAACCTTCAAACTGGCTGTTGTTATTAAACCTCTCATAAAAAAAAAAACGCAACTTGACCCCAAAGAACTAGTTAATTATAGACAGATCTCAAATCCCCCTTTTCTGTCCAAGATACTAGAAAAGGTAGTATCTTCACAGTTATATTCCTTCATAGAGAAAAATGGTTCTGTCAGGATTTAAGTCAGTATTTCGTCCTTATCATAGTACTGGGATTGCTCTCCTTAGAGTTACAAATGATCTGCAAATGATAAGTTAGAAACCTAGGTGTGCTATTTGATAGCAATCTTTCCTTAGAAAGCCACGTTTCTAGCATTTGGAAAACTGCATTTTTCCATCTCAAAATATATCTAAATTATGGCCTATGCTCTCAATGTCAAATGCAGAAATGTTAATCCATGCGTTTATGACCTCAAGGTTAGATTATTGTAATGCTTTATTGGGTGGTTGTTCTGCACGCTTAGTAAACAAACTACAGCCTGTCCAAAATGCAGCACTGCGGGCAGCAGATCCTTTTCCTTTTTGGCGCCTAAACTCTGGAATAACCTACCTAACTGTAACGAGGAGTCAGAGGCGTTCGGATCCATGTGCAGAATTTTATTAAGAGAATGGTCATACAGGCAGAAATCAGGAACGGCGTCAGGTGTGTTAGGGATATCCAGAATCATTAACGGTAACAAGCAGAGATCAGGGCAGGCAGCAGAGAATCAGAGTCGGTGTAAACAATCCAAGATAATACACGAGAAGAACAGACACAAGGGAATACGCTCGGAAATGCTAGACAGGCTAAACAAGACTTTGCAGTGTGTGAGAGTGATTGTGCTGCTTTTATGTGTGTGTGAATGAGGTGCAGGTGTGGCAAGGAAATTGGCTGATGAATGAGATGCAGGTGTGGCAAGGTGATTGTGATGCAGTGACTCATGGGGAATGTAGTTCGGGTGTGGTGCAACAGTATGAGAGGTGCTAGTGTCCAAGTGACATCTGGTGGTTTGATGGGTGGAATTGTCCTGAGTGGAGTGCCCTCTACAGAAGTTCATGGGCACTCCATCTAATGATCGTGACATAGATGGAGACATTTTTTTGTATTTGATTGTTGTTGTTGTTTTTTTGTCTTTTATTCTCATTCCAAATGATCAGGAAAATAAATCAGGTATCTATGTGACACAGTTCGTAGTTCTTGAGAGTATGGTTCCTCTCATTCATTGCATGACACAGCGCAGAGCGCACCTTCTCCACACAGACTGCTTCTGTACTGTCTGCCGGTCCACGCATTAGAGCATGCGCGATCAGCAACAGCTCTTCTGTGGACACTATGACCACGTTCACCTCTGCTACCCATATCCCCGTTGAGCAAAGGGTCAAAATGATCGCTTGTTTGTGCTTCGTGAACACTCTTGCCTTGAACGGCGGCACCAATGCGCTGCAAAGATGTACCGCGAGACGTGCGATCATTAGACGGCCGATCGTCATTTCCAAAAGGCAATCGGTGAACAACATTTGCAACACATCCTCGCGGTACAACTTTGTATTCACCATCTGGCGATTTTCTCTCATAAATCTCACCATTTACACTCATGCTATGAAATGAATTGCTTCTGCATCAATGACATGAGAGCTCACTTGCTCTGCTATTTCCTCGAACACTTTGAACAGAAACAATGCATAATGTTGGTCTAGAATCAAAGTACTACATGTCTGCCATCTAGTGGAAGGGAATAGAAATGAGATATTACACCATGTAAGGAACTACAGTCTATTTTATTAAGGATGACGTCTTGTCGCAATTTTGGCGCTTAGAGGGCCTAACTCGGGAACAAGGGCCCGCCATGCATCTAACTCGGGAACAGGGGCCCGCCCTGGGCCTAACTTGGGAACAGGGGTCCACAAAGGCAGAGCAGGTGGCGTGGGAGCCCACCAGAGCGGATCAGGTGGAGCTGGAGCCCACCAGGGAGGAGTAGAGGACCACCACACCCGAGAAGATGGGACAGAAGCCCACCAGGGCGGAGCAGAGGACCTCCACATTGGAGTCGATGGCACAGGAGAGCAAGTCTGCTCAGGTGGGACTGAAACAGAGAACATAAACAGGTTAATAGCGGCCTCCGTGGCCATGATGAGATGGTAGCTGGCCTCCGTGGCCATGACAGGGCAGGCGGTGAGTTAATGGAGGACCTCCGTGGGCATGACAGGACAGACAGAGATTTGGTGGATGGCCTCCGTTGCCCTGACCGGAATGAATGAGAGCTCATAGATGGCCTCCATGGCCGTGACAGGATAGGACGAGAGCTCTGAGATGTGATGAGGCTCTGGGAGTTTGGGTGAGATGTGACGAGGCTCTGGTAGATCTGTGGTGATTTGACTGGGTTCATGAAGATCAACTGTGACTTGACTTAGTTCACGGAGGTTAATGGTGACTTGACTTTGCTCATGAAGATCATTGGTGACTTGACTTTGCTCATGAAGATCGTTGGTGACTTGACTGTGCTCTTGAGGATCAACTGTGACTTGACTTGGTTCCTGAGGATCAACTGTGACTTGACTTGGTTCCTGAGGATCAACTCAGAATCAGAATCAGAATCAGAATGAGCTTTATTGCCAGGTATGTTCACACATACGAGGAATTTGTTTTCGTGACAGAGCTCCGCAGTGCAACATAACAGCGACAGAACAAAAAACACAATAAGGAATAAAAAATACAAAAAAATACAAATAGGTGGGTAAGGATTGACAATATACAAATTGACAATGTATGGCAGGTATATTAAAAAGAGCATTTATGTATGTACATGTATATTATGTGGAAAAATTGTAACTGTACGCTAAGTATGTGTGTTTGGATAAATAAGTGTATGTGTATATAAATATAAATATAAGTAGTATAGTGTGTTCCATGTATGTACATGTATATTATGTGCAAAAGATTTACGTGTACGCTAAGTATGTGTGTTGGATAAAAAGTGTAGTGTATATAAATATAAATAGTGTAGTGTGTCCCACAGTTATTATCAGCTGTTCATAAGATGGATTGCCTGAGGGAAGAAACGGTTCCTGTGTCTGGTCGTTCTGGTGCTCAGTGCTCTGTAGCGTCGACCAGATGGCAACAGTTCAAAGAGGGAGTGTGCTGGATGTGAGGGGTCCAGAGTGATTTTAACAGCCCTTTTGCTCACTCTGGATAAGTACAGTTCTTGAATAGATGGGAGGGTTGTACCGATAATTCGCTCAGCAGTCCGGACTACCCTCTGTAGTCTTCTGAGGTCCGATTTAGAAGCTGAGCTGAACCAGACAGTTACTGAAGTGCAGAGGATGGATTCGATGATGGTGGAGTAGAACTGTTTCAGCAGATCCTGTGGCAGGTTAAACTTCCTCAGCTGGCGAAGGAAGTACAACCTCTGCTGGGCCTTTTTCACAATGGAGTCAATGTGAATGTCCCACTTCAGGTCCTGAGAGATAGTGGTGCCCAGGAACCTGAATGACTCCACTGCAGTCACAGTGCTGTTCATGATGGTGAGTGGGGGGAGTGCAGGGGGGTTTCTCCTGAAGTCCACGATCATCTCCACTGTTTTGAGCGTGTTAAGCTCCAGGTTGTTGAGACTGCACCAGACAGCCAGCTCTTTAACCTCCTGTCTGTAAGCAGACTCGTCACCGTCCTGAATGAGGCCGATGAGTGTGGTGTCATCTGCAAACTTCAGGAGCTTGACAGAGGGGTCCTTAGATGTGCAGTCATTAGTGTACAGGGAGAAGAGCAGTGGGGAGAGAACACAGCCCTGGGGAGCTCCGGTGCTGATTGTACGGGTGCTGGATGTGTATTTTCCCAGCCTCACTAGCTGCTGCCTGTCTGTCAGGAAGCTGTTGATCCACTGACAGACGGAGGTGTGCACGGAGAGCTGAGTTAGTTTGGGCAGGAGGAGGTTTGGGATGATCGTGTTGAAGGCAGAGCTGAAGTCCACAAACAGGATCCTCACATAGGTCCCCGGTCTGTCTAGGTGTTGCAGAACATAATGCAGTCCGATGTTTACTGCATCGTCCACAGACCTGTTTGCTCTGTAGGCAAACTGAAGAGGATCCAGCAAGGGTCCAGTGATGTCCTTCAGGTGGGCCAGCACCAGTTTTTCAAATGACTTCATGACTACAGACGTTAGAGCCACAGGCCTGTAGTCATTTAGTTCTGTAATTTTGGATTTCTTTGGGATGGGGATGATGGTGGAGCGTTTGAAGCATGAAGGGACTTCGCACAGCTCCAGGGATCTGTTGAAGATCTTTGTGAAGATGGGGGCCAGCTGGTCAGCACAGGATTTCAGACAGGCTGGTGTAACACAATCTGGGCCTGGTGCTTTTTTTTTGTGACTTGTGAACTTGTGAATTTTTTGTGAACTGTGACTTGACTTAGTTCATGGAGGTTAATGGTGACTTGACTTTGCTCATGAAAATCATTGGTGACTTGACTTTGCTCATGGTAAATGGTAAATGGTAAATGGACTGCATTTATATAGCGCTTTTAACAGACCACATGGCCATCCAAAGCGCTTTACAATTTGCCTCACATTCACCCATTCACACACTCATTCACACAAAGACTGCGGTGTCAGCCATTCAAGGCGCCATCCAGCTCGTCGGGAGCAGCTGGGGTTAGGTGTCTTGCTCAAGGGCACCTCGACACTTGGTCAGGTGGAACCGGGGATTGTACCACCAACCTTCCGGTTTGTAGACAACCTACATGAACCACTGAGCCACTGCCGCCCCCGGAAAATCGTTGGTGACTTGACTTTGCTCATGAGGATCAACTGTGACTTGACTTGGTTCCTGAGGATCAACTGTGACTTGAGGTTAATGGTGACTTGACTTTGCTCATGAAGATCGTTGGTCAAGTCAAGTCAAGTCACCTTTATTTATATAACGCTTTAAACAAAATACATTGCGTCAAAGCAACTGAACAACATTCATTAGGAAAACAGTGTGTCAATAATGCAAAATGATACTTAAAGGCAGTTCATCATTGAATTGAGTGATGTCATCCCTGTTCAGTTAAATAGTGTCTGTGCATTTATTTGCAATCAAGTCAACGATATCGCTGTAGATGAAGTGACCCCAACTAAGCAAACCAGAGGCGACAGCGGCAAGGAACGAATACTCTATCGGTGACAGAATGGAGAAAAAAACCTTGGGAGAAACCAGGTTCAGTTGGGGGGCCAGTTCTCCTCTGACCAGACGAAACCAGTAGTTCAATTCCAGGCTGCAGCAAAGTCAGATTGTGCAGAAGAATCAGCTGTTTCCTGTGGTCTTTTCCTGGTGGTCCTCTGAGACAAGGTCTTTACAGGGGATCTGTATCTGGGGCTCTAGTTGTCCTGGTCTCGGCTGTCTTTCAGGGCAGTAGAGGTCCTTTCTAGGTGCTGATCCACCATCTGATCTGGATACAGACTGGATCTGGTGGCTACGGTGACCTCGGAATAAGAGAGAAACAGACAAATATTAGCGTAGATGCCATTCTTCTAATGATGTAGCAAGTACACAGGGTGTTATGGGAAGTGTTTCCGGTTCCGGTTTACCTTATTAATGTAGCCTAAAAATCCTTTAACGGATTTGGATATTAAAAGCATATTAGTATGTTGTGTGTAAGCCAGGTTAAAGGGATGGGTCTTTAATCTAGATTTAAACAGCAAGAGTGTGTCTGCCTCCCGAACAATGTTAGGTAGGTTATTCCAGAGTTAAGGCGCCAAATAGTAAAAGGATCTGCCACCCGCAGTTGATTTTGATATTCTATGTATTATCAAATTGCCTGAGTTTTGAGAACGTAGCGGATGTAGAGGATTATAATGTAAAAGGAGCTCATTCAAATACTGAGGTGCTAAACCATTCAGGGCTTTATAAGTAATAAGCAATATTTTAAAATCTATACGGTATTTGATAGGGAGCCAGTGCAGTGTTGACAGGACCGGGCTAATATGGTCATACTTTCTGGTTCTAGTAAGAACTCTTGCTGCTGCATTTTGGACTAGCTGTAGTTTGTTTACTAAGCGTTTACTAAGTCTATGCAAAAGAATGTTGTGGTCAATTGTGTCAAACGCAGCACTAAGATCCAATAAAACTAATAGAGAGATACACCCACGATCAGATGATAAGAGCAGATCATTTATAACTCTAAGGAGAGCAGTCTCAGTACTATGATACGGTCTAAATCCTGACTGGAAATCCTCACATATACCATTTTTCTCTAAGAAGGAATATAATTGTGAGATACCACCTTTTCTAGAATCTTGGACAGAAAAGGGAGATTCGAGATTGGTCTATAATTAACTAGTTCTTTGGGGTCAAATTGTGGTTTTTTGATGAGAGGCTTAATAACAGCCAGTTTGAAGGTTTTGGGGACATATCCTAATGACAATGAGGAATTAATAATAGTCAGAAGAGGATCTATGACTTCTGGAAGCACCTCTTTTAGGAGCTTAGATGGTATACGGTCTAACATACATGTTGTTGGTTTAGATGATTTAACAAGTTTATACAATTCTTCCTCTCCTATAGTAGAGAATGAGTGGAACTGTTCCTCAGGGGGTCTATAGTGCACTGTCTGATGTGATACTGTAGCTGACGGCTGAATGGTTGCAATTTTATCTCTAATAGTATCGATTTTAGAAGTAAAGTAGTTCATAAAGGCATTACTGCTGTGGTGTTGGGAAATGTCAACACTTGTTGAGGCTTTATTTTTCGTTAATTTAGCCACTGTATTGAATAAATACCTGAGGTTATGTTTGTTTTCTTCTAAAAGAGAAGAAAAGTAATCGGATCTAGCAGTTTTTAATGCTTTTCTGTAGGATA
>NC_081775.1:1482500-1505000 GCF_963082965.1 Carassius carassius | reverse complement strand
CTGACACGTATTTCAGATCCACCTTGCCCTTGTGGCCCATTCTGTACACGTTTGTGGTTCCACTGGACCAGGTGACGCTAGCCACACTACGACCTGATTCCTGATCCCATCCACGAATATCCACTACCTTCCCAACCTTCCCCTCACCTCCTGCTCTCACACACACACACACATATATATATATATATATATACAGAGAGAGAGAGGGAGAGAGACAGAAGCAGCACAAGGCATGAGACTCAGACCAACGTCAGCAGTTTTAAATTATCTACAATTGCGAGATGGAAAAGTTTAAAAATCAAGATGCGTGCACTTTGTCTGAAAAAAAATTGGAAATATCAGAGCAGAGCAGGGTCAGAAAATGCATTTGAAAGGAAGGAAAATATTTCAGCTATAAAAAAATATGGTCTCAGAAGAGAATTCCTGTGGTTTTATATACTAAATTATGAGATATTTTGTCACATTCTATTTTCAGGAAAATACAAATAAGTAAACACACCGGGGCTCAAAAAATAACACCAATGTAATAGCAGAATTTCCTATACAATAGTCTAGTACAGTGTATTTCTGGAGTACAGTGTATTTCATGCTGACTGTTTTCTATTTTCATGATCCATTTCTTGTCAAGCACCCTGTTTTCCAGGGATGAGGATGCTTTTGTTTTGATTTGAAGTGGTTTTCCATGGAAAAATGTAAAAGCAAAGAAAAGCACTCCCAAAACATGAGACTAGTTACATTTTGTCTGGGATTTGGTTATAAGAAAAAAAAAAAAAGCAAATTCTTAAATTTGTCACCATTGTTTGTGTGAATGGCAGGAAACTGGATGCTGCTATTAGACCCTTAACATTATTAGGTGAGTGTGGAGAGAGCCAGAACCGCTGACGTGGTTAGGCTGTGTGCTGGAGCTGGACTCGGACGGGAAATAAGAAAGAAGAAAATGAAAATGGTGAAGCGAATGAACCACAATCACACATCGTTTATGAGCAGATAAACACAAAATCAGAAAGTTAGAAGTGCACCAGCTTGAGTCTCCTCTTTATACAGAGTCTTGTGAGCAAAGTTACAGAGCATCTTACTAACATGGAGAAGATCATCAGTCAATTCTGTTTCTCACTCAAAACTCTATGTCATTATCAATTATCGCCACCGTGCTTTTAATTACAGCTATTTTTGAATTTGATGTCGATTTGCTTATACAAGTAGCAGTCATAATTATTCTACTTCAAACTGAATCACACTGTAAGTTTCATGTGACTGGATAAAAATATGCCTCTATGAAAATAATAAAATCAACTCTAGGAAGCAAATATTGCCTGTTTCTGACACTGGAGTAAAGGAGTAAAGAGGTGTCACCATACTCAGTTCCCTGAGATACGGAAACGAGTACTTATGGGGAAAATCTCCTTTTTCTCAGAGGACTGAAGCCTTAACAATCACGCAGTGTAACTGCACAGCTATTGGTTAATGCAATCATTTAAAAAAGAACCAATGGTTTGTCAGTGAAGCTGCACGAGTCTATGGTGACGAAGCCTGCCAGAGCTGGTCAAAATGGGCGGGGCCATCTGGCTATATAAGTGGGCATTTTGCTATAGGATCTCAACTGAAGCGACAACACGGAGTCGTGCAGCATCATGGCAAGGAACGCAGTACTCGTTCCCGTATACTTCACTCGTACTGTGTCACTAGACTCTTATGGGGAACCAATACAATCCCGCCGTGCCAGGAAAGAGGAACGACTGACACAAACTGGCCTTGAGCTTAAAAGGCTCAGAGGGACCGATTATACACAGGGTGAGCCCTGCAGGGGGTAAAGAGGCTGAACTCAAAAAAGGTCAGCCAAGCCTTGTATAATTGTTCCAATAGTTTTGTACAACCTCCACACTACTAAAAGGGCTAAGGGCATACCTAAAAAAGCAGGCAATACCTGAAGAATTAGACTGCCTTATGCACTGCTCCAGGTGTGTGTTCACAGTGTGTGTGTGTGTTCACTGCTGTGTATGTGTACTTTGGATTGGTTAAATGCAGAGCACAAATTCTGAGTAGGGTCACCATACTTGGCTGTATGTCACATCACTTTCACTTTCAGGTGCGTATCCATTTAAGCAGACAGCATCTGAGCCTGCAAGGCCAGAGCCTCCAAGTTATAGAACCTGGTGAGATTGGATGGCGAGGCCCAGCCAGCCACTGCACAGATATCTGCTTAGGACACACCGCTAGACCACGCCCAGGATGAGGCAACACCCCAAGTGGAATGGGCTCTGACTCCTGTGGGGCTCTAAAGACCCAAGGAGGAGTAAGCTAGTGCGATAGCGTCAACTAATCATTGAGAAATCCTCTGCTTTGTGACTGGGGACCCTTTGGTGTGGCCACCAAAGCATACGAAAAGTTGTTCCAACCGCCGGGGCGGAGAGCTCAATTTAAACTTTCAGTGCCCTAACCGAGCAGAGAAAATTACACTCCTGGTCCTCAGAAGGAGGAAGTGCAAAGAGAGTGATAACCTGGGCTCTAAACATTTTAGTATGACTGGAGTCTTTAGGCCCGAACTCAAGACAGGTAGGACTTACCAAGAGAGACTGCAAGTCACCTACTTGTTTAACTGATGCTAAAGCCAGTAGCAGATTGGTTTTCAATGATAAGGTTTTTAAGTCCACAGACTGCAGTGGCTCAAAGGGGGAGCCCTTGAGAGCTTTAGGACCATGCGCAGGTCCCACTCATGAAACCGGGTCTTGGCCACGGGTTGTGCACCTGGCGGAAAAGACCGACCACTTAAGAGCATAGAGGCATCTCATAAGTGGGGCTCTAGCCTGTGAAATAGTATTCAAGACGCTCTCAGGGAGATCTACTGATTCCCATCAAGAATCAGCTGAATTAGCTTCTGTCCACAGATAGGCAGGTCGACGGCGAGTGGCTTCAAGTCTCGTGGGTCAGAGAAGAGAAGATCGTCGTCGCTCAAGGAGAATTAATCTGAGATTCTATGGCAAAATGCCCACTTATATAGCCAGATGTCCACGCCCATTTTGGCGGGTTCTGGTGGGCTTCGTTACCATAGGCTTGTGCAGCTCCGTTGCTGAGCCACTGGTTTGTTTTTTTTAATTACTGCATGAACCAATGGCTGTGCAATTACACTGCGTGATTGTAAAGGCTTCAGTCCTCTGAGAAAAAGGAGTTTTCCCCATAAGCGACGCAGTACGAGTGAAGTATCGAAAGGGGACTTCAAATCAAATTAATCTCAAAATCTAGTGTCATTTGTCAATCAAATTATGACACCTGAATACTTAACCTGAACAAAGCCAATATTTAACTTTCCACAATGAAAGGATAATCAAACAACAAGAGTACAAAAAAAGCTCAAAAAGCTACGGCAAACACAGGGGAACATAGCTGACTCTCACAAAACCTCTCAGGAAATACCCCAAAATCACAAGACCAAATAAGCAGTCATATTTTGAATAAAGAAAATCAAATAAGTCAATTCTAAGCATAATATTTCTTTATTTTATTTGGAAAAAAAATCTCAATAGTCCTAAAAGTAGACTTCATTTTCTTTATGCAAAGTATGTTCATGGTCAGAATGAAAATGTCATAATGATCTTAAACATCTTAATGATCTGAAACCCTAAGAAAATGTTTCATTTTCTTAATGGAAACCTTTTTTTTACTTTCTCTTTTGATTTTGGGGTGAAATATGAACATCTAATAACAACCATCACTAACTAACACAAGTGTTCAGCAACAGCTAACCAACACTATCATCACAGCGATGACAGCCAGAATATGCTTTCAGATCACACAACACACAGAGAAAGAGTCTGGGAGGATCAGTCAATGAACTCCACATGGGCATTTTGACTCATTCATCACTGAAGTGATCATACATTTTAAAATACAACCTTCAAACGAGAACATGTGCAAGTGTTTAAAGAAATAACACAATGGATGATAAAACATCACAACACAACACAAGCTCAAACATTAGGGGTCTGATTCATAAAACAAGTTTATCAAATAAGCCAGGTTTATTTCAGTTGGCCAGTTGATTTGGTTCAAAATAACTAAAAATAAGCCTGGCTTACTTGGTAAACTTGTTTTATGAAACAGGTCCCTGATCTATCATCTTACATCTCCCATATTATCAATGTAAAAAAAAACTACAACAAAGTCACTTTCCTTTGCAAAAAAGTTTCTGATTCCTGATCATGGAGAGTTTCATTTCAACCGTTTCAATCAGAACTTCCTAAAAACATTTCTTGAAAAAACTAATTCAAACTAAACTCTGCAGGACCAGAAGTGATTAAAGGGACAGTTCACCCAAAAATGAATTCTGTCATTAATTACTCCCCTCATGTCGTTCCAAACCCATTAGACCTTTGTTCATCTTAAGAAAACAAATTAGGATATTTTTGATGAAATCCGAGAGCTTTCTGACTCTCCATAGACTGCAAGGGAACTACCACGATCAAGGCTCAGAAACATAGCAAGGAGATCGTTAAAAATACTTTTTGTGTGTAAAGAAAACAACTTTATTCAACAATTTGTCTCACCCTGTAGTGCCATTTTGGAGAGTATTACATATGAAAGGTATTTACGCGGGTACCATGTAGTTTACGCTTTGATCTGAACATACACAACACATCCGCTTACATACGTTTCATATGTTGTTTACGTATGTGATACTGTCCAAAATGGTGCTACATTTGGAACGACAAGTGGGTGAGTAATTAATAACTCATTTTTAGATGAACTGTCCTTATAAGGCAATGATAAAACTGCAAATGTCCAACATGACACAGACTTCAACTCTTCTAGTGAATGCAATTCAGGTTGTTTGTTCTATTAGCTCTACAGATGCTGCATTACACAGATCCAGAACGTTCCATTAAGCCTTTGAGACATGGCTGAACCTGAAATCATGGATGTTAGCGGGCAGGTCTCACCGTCTTGGTTGCCCCAGTCCCAGTCGGGCCCCCGGACCACCTTCACCCCCTGGAAGATTCCCTTCAGGATGATTCTGGACAGGTTCTGTCTTGGTGTCAAGCTCACTCTGAGATCGAGAGAAGGAAGAGCCAGTTATTAACCTGAGGAAACCTTTCAAATCTGATCTGCTGCATACAATTAAGCTCATTTTGCACAATGTTGTCTTTGCGAACTTGATTCGTTTAAAAAAATAAATGAGTCTTTCTGAATGATTCTAAACAAAATATGCATTTAATACTGAAATGTAATGTAAATGCATTAGAATTCAATGACCTAAGGAAAAAATCAACACTTAATTTTTTAGGTATACTAAAATTAGACTACAACTAGACTTCATTTTTACCAAATTCAGTTTTTCATAAATTTTCTGGATTCTATTTTTAATGGTTTAATTTTAATAAATCAAAAGCATCTCTGAGTAACTGATTTTATTTAAAAAATATATGTATTATTGTTATTATTATTTTAAGAAATACCATGTTGTTTCTGGTAAATATTCATTAATTTTTTTTTTTATAATAATTTTATTAGTAGTAGTAGTTCTATCATTACATTAAGTAATATATTTCTGTCACAGTTTCTTCAAGTTAAACCAAACTTCTATTTTATCAGGTTGCAGTGAAGACCTTTAGGTTTCTGTTTGTAAATGATTTGATGATAGTTTATTCAAAAGAAAAGGTAAAACACTCATGAAGTGACTCTCAGAGCAGTTCTAGAGGTTGTGTGTGTGTTCATGTGCTCATATTCGGCTGAAAACACCACGATAATCACGCGCTCTTTAGTATGTGTGTAGTAAACGAAACTGCGAGTCTGCTACATTTATTCACACACAGACACACAGAACATGCAGGATTCATATTTAAATATTATTTTGCGGCTTAATATTAACAGACACTGGTCCATATCACGTTTCGATTTAACTCTACTGATCTACTTTTGATTTATTAATCCAAAATGTGCCAAATTCCATGATATTCTGCATTATGCAGTCAATTCCATTTTTATGACTGGATTCTGCATTGAGGAAATCCTAGGACCTTACGTAAGTCACTTCAGATTAAATCATCACATGAAGAAACACAGAAGTAACCGTTGCGGCACAAACATCTGATCAGCCCGTAGCTAAAGACACCTGAGCGAGAGGTTGGTTTACTTCAGTCAATGTCTAAATCACTGATTTCACACTCATTGAGAGCGATGAGAGGACGCCCACAGTCAGAGAGGACTGTATGTCCTGGTTTCTCATTTGGGGACGTGTGCTCGAGGACACTGGACAGATTTTGTACAAGAGCAGCATAATGGGAAACACATGCTCTCAATAAAACTTTCAACAAACTCTTCCAGAACACATCGTGAAAGACTGTGCGCTAAACACAGTGGAATAACAACGAATCACAGCACATACCTTATAGTAAAGATCTGATCTGATCGGGGAGCAAAGGAACTGCCTATTCCCATAATTCATCCGCAGGGTCAAGTATCAACGCTCACTGCCCAGCTAGACCTACTCCATCAGCTCCAGCACATTCACGCCTCAACAGTCAGAGATCTCAACTCGGCTTTGGGTTTCTCTTCAAACGGGTCTCATTGTCTCTGAAGGTCAGCTGTGCGGAGCGCTAATATCACGTCCGTCCTTACGAGCGCACTCATGCCATATGGCAGCACCTGCACGGCTCCAAGGCTTAAAACACAATCAGGATAAATCTCGAAGCAGTCTGTGGCTCTTGTGTCTCAGGTGTGCGTCTAAGATCAAAGGTAAGACGTAATCCACAGACGCTGTGTATGTACACGCAACGAGATGCATGATTTATGAACATCTCTCTCTCTCTCTGCACCGACAACATCGAGTAAAACGTGGCATCTTAACCAAATAAGGTTTGTTGCCAAGGGTCACATAAGTGAAAGGTTTGACATACAGAATAAACTGCATTTGATTGAAATGCTGTATTGGAATAGTTTACCCATTTTGTTACTCAACCAATGATAAAACTGTGCTGTATAATGAGTTCTGTGCAATACAGAGCCATTCAGCACCTGTGAGCTCCTGTTATTAGGATTTTCATTTTTTTGTGACTGCAAAAACATGTGTTTATGGCAGTGGCATATTTTGAGAATGTGAGAATGCCTCATTGAGTTTTGTTGTGCAGACATGACAACCCTGGTCATAATGCCAAGAGATTTTTTTTTTAATTTTGTTATCAATTTAGTGTGTTTTTGTTTTGTTTTTTGCTGTAAAATTGAGTGTGTTAATGCAGGCAATTAATCTCTTCAGCTGAACGTTTCAAGTTTTAAAATATTTAGCTAGGTAACACAGGGCCGGAGCTTGGGTTGGACACCCCACTCACAAACAAAACAACACTGATAATAATCAAAAATATTTATTGATCAGCAAATCAGCATACATGACCCTGGAGCACAAAACCAGTCTTGAGTCGCTGCAGAATATTTGTAGCAATAGACAACAATACGTTGTATGGGTCACAAGATATTAAGTAAAGATCATGTTCCATGAAGATATTTTGTAAATTTCCTACCGTAAATATATCAATAATTTCTGATTAGTAATATGCATTTCTATAAACTTCATTTGAACAACTTTAAATGTGATTTTCTCAATATTTTGATTTGATATTTTTTTGCACCCTCAGATTCCAGATTTTCAAACAGTTGCATCTGAGCCAAATGTGCTCCTAACAAACCACACATCAATGGAGACCTTATTTATTCAGATGATGCACAGATTTCAGTTTGGTTTTGTTGTCCACGGTCACATATCAGCTGTGATCTCAGCAATCAATTACAGTTTACTATATATTCACACAGAAAACAGCTATTTTATATAGCAATAACATTTTAAAATATTACTGTTTTTACCCTATTTTTGCTCAAATAAACGCAGCCTCAGTGAGATTTAGAGACTTCTTTCAAAAATGTCAAAACTTATTCCAAACTTTTAGCGGCCAGGAAACACGGTTGGGAATCACGACAAAACCGTTTCAGAAAAGTTAGTTCTGTGAAGTTCTCTGGCATGGTTTGTTTGCACATGGCACTGGTTTAACCAATGCAGTGAGCTCCATATCTGTGTTTCAGCTCAGTCTTTGTGACACTGCTCTACCGTGTCACAGGTCAGTCAGAGATCAAGGTCAGTCCTCTTTTAGCCTGTTGACATAGAAACTTGAGTAATCCAGGGCCATACACAGAGACAACGTCATGCTACGTGACTGAAAACACCATATCAGACACAATCTGTGCATTTCCATTTCCCCAGCACTAAGATTGATATGAATATATAAAGAAAAACAGGTATTACTGTAAGAAAGACCTGATGGGCTCTACACTCTTCTACAGTAAGATTAAAGAAGACAACACAACAGAAGCGAACTAGTAGCTGTCTTAGCCGATTAACAAGTTAGGCTGTTTTGTTCCTTGCTCTGCTGAACATATGGGAGGCCATATGGCGAACTGTGTCCTAACACAAAAACAGACGTTACCTCAGCCTGCACATGACCTCTGACAGAGCTGCTGTGACCTGACGAAGCAGTTATCAGCAGTAGAGATATCTGTGCATTGATAATGATTTACTGGAGTTAGTAGTCGTGTAATAGAAAAACACCAGCCCCAGTCGGCGTGACATGTGCTGCTTGTTCTGAGTAACTGACTAATGCATTGAAAGGGGTTTGTTCAAAATAATAGCAGTGTGGAGGAAAACTGGTGTCATTTATTGTCCTTTATTAAAGAGGAAGGTGTCACACATTGTTATAAAATTGATTTCCTTCTGAACTGTTAAGTAAAATAGGCCGTTCCAATCATTGCTCAACTTTACTGACAACATGCACATTAAATGTCACATGAGGTTCCTCGTGCATTCCTACTTTACAAAACCATTGTGTTGTGTGTATAACATCCAAAGCATCACATTTCAGAATAAATACAGCTGTTCTGCACTAATAATGCGTTCCCACCTAGTCTTTATTTTTCTTGATTTACAGTAAAAATATCCTTGAAACTAAATACATTTACTTGAGAAGCAACACTGCATAAAAGTGAGAAAATGTTTAACAGAACTACACACACATTAAATATACTGTATGAAGAAAATATCCCAGAGGGTTTAAAAGCAGAAGTAAAGCTCATATGTTTTTTTACCCTGTAAAGGAAATCTTTTTTTTTAAGGTGATTGTTGTTTATATAAATGAGTTATGTTTCGCCATTAAGAGGCACTTTTACAGTTAAATCATGTCTATTTCAGGTATCCTAGAGCACATCACTGAACTGAACTTGGCAGGTTTCGTTTATTGTGGTGTTGGCTAAAAGACTTCCACTGTAAGTGCATTACTGTACACACAGTTGTTTTGAGTTATTGGGTCATTCGTACCATCACTATCCTCAACAGAATCTGTCTCTTGTGCTATGCTTACTGATGTTTCTAGGAGAAAGAGAGCAATGTCATGCAGAGAGCAGACCGAAGACTCACGGGTGTGAATGTGCCGTCTCGTAGCGCTCGAAGGCGTGCGTCAGCTCGTGCTTGTTGTTCATGTAGCACTGAGTGCACAGGTCGTAGTCGAAACACACCTTACACTTCCAGCGCATTCCCATGATGCCGTGCTTCTTACAGCTGTCACAGATGATGTTTGAGTGTCGGACACCTGCGAGGAAGAAAGGGAAGTGAACACAAGGGTATATTAAATGAAAGATCAGAAGGAATCCAGTCATGGGTCTGTTTTCCCCAGGCTTTCACTACATTAATCAGAAACACATCGTTTGAGGAAGATGAGACATTGAGCATTTCCTTATAAACACAAGAGCCAGTCTCCAGCTGGAAGATAAAAATAACTCATACACTCACACTAGGGCTGCTCAATTATGGCAAAAATCATAATATTGTAATCATGATTATTTAATCCAATTATGAGTGGGTCATATGACCAACACTTTGAGTGATTCATTTAACAATGTGATATATCAAATACATATTTTCTGTAAATAAGATTGCTATGACATCCACATTTTAGAGACCAGCAAACTTCTCAATACCACAGCAGAATACTAGGGCATAATATTAGCTAGTAGAAAAACAAATAAACAAATAAAAGTCCTCAACATTATACAAAATTAGCTGTTAGTAATAAAAGGACAAATACAATAGAATAAAAGTGATACAAATGAAACAAACTAGGGGTCGACAGATATATGCTTTTCAAGGTCGTTGCCAATACCGATTATTACCAATCAAGTAAACCGATAACCGATATTTTCGACCGATATATATGTCTGATTATGTCTGGTGTAGGGCTGGGATAAACTATTATTTTTTAAACGATTAATCTAGCGATTATTTTTTTCAGACCGATTCGATTTCGATTATCTCCCCATTAATTGACTACTAACAATTTATACATGTTGATTTACATATCTGAATGAAAAAAACATGAATTCCTTAACATTACAATATATGTTTATTGCTCTTAAAATTACAAAATAAAATACTGACTAAGAATGCATTACTTTGCACTTGTATAGAGATAGCATTCAATAAAACCTTGAAAACACATAGCTTACTGAAACAAGATTACTGAACACATAGGGCCTAGCCTACTGAAAAAAGAAGTTCTTTCAGATGAAAATAACAACAACTTGATGTCTAGCATTGAATAAATAAGTTCACCCAAAATACTTGTTTAGAGCAATTGAAAGAATACAGTAACCAATGTAAACTTGAGGGCTTTAAGCTAATACAGAGAGTGCTTTTCCAAAAAATAAAAAATAAAAAAATTAACAGTGGGAGCCAGCAGCCTGTCATGTAGAAAAAAAAAATCTCCGAATGCTCCACGTGAAACTTTGGCGTTCCGCCCTTTTTCTATCGTGTCTAATGATTTTGATTAATTTGCACAAGGGAGGGAGAGAGCAAGAAGCGCTCGTGTTGTTTGAAGACTGTGAGTGCGCGAGCGCACGTTAAACTTTGGTGTTTCGCCCTTTTTCTATCGTGTCTAATGATTTTGATTACAACCCGAATTCCGGAAAAGTTGGGACGTTTTTTAAATTTTAATAAAATGAAAACTAAAAGACTTTCAAATCACATGAGCCAATATTTTATTCACAATAGAACATAGATAACATAGCAAATGTTTAAACTGAGAAAGTTTACAATTTTATGCACAAAATGAGCTCATTTCAATTTTGATTTCTGCTACAGGTCTCAAAATAGTTGGGACGGGGCATGTTTACCATGGTGTAGCATCTCCTTTTCTTTTCAAAACAGTTTGAAGACGTCTGGGCATTGAGGCTATGAGTTGCTGGAGTTTTGCTGTTGGAATTTGGTCCCATTCTTGCCTTATATAGATTTCCAGCTGCTGAAGAGTTCGTGGTCGTCTTTGACATATTTTTCGTTTAATGATGCGCCAAATGTTCTCTATAGGTGAAAGATCTGGACTGCAGGCAGGCCAGGTTAGCACCCGGACTCTTCTACGACGAAGCCATGCTGTTGTTATAGCTGCAGTATGTGGTTTTGCATTGTCCTGCTGAAATAAACAAGGCCTTCCCTGAAATAGACGTTGTTTGGAGGGAAGCATATGTTGCTCTAAAACCTTTATATACCTTTCAGCATTCACAGAGCCTTCCAAAACATGCAAGCTGCCCATACCGTATGCACTTATGCACCCCCATACCATCAGAGATGCTGGCTTTTGAACTGAACGCTGATAACATGCTGGAAGGTCTCCCTCCTCTTTAGCCCGGAGGACATGGCGTCCGTGATTTCCAACAAGAATGTCAAATTTGGACTCGTCTGACCATAAAACACTATTCCACTTTGAAATAGTCCATTTTAAATGAGCCTTGGCCCACAGGACACGACGGCGCTTCTGGACCATGTTCACATATGGCTTCCTTTTTGCATGATAGAGCTTTAGTTGGCATCTGCTGATGGCACGGCGGATTGTGTTTACTGACAGTGGTTTCTGAAAGTATTCCTGGGCCCATTTAGTAATGTCATTGACACAATCATGCCGATGAGTGATGCAGTGTCGTCTGAGAGCCCGAAGACCACGGGCATCCAATAAAGGTCTCCGGCCTTGTCCCTTACGCACAGAGATTTCTCCAGTTTCTCTGAATCTTTTGATGATGTTATGCACTGTAGATGATGAGATTTGCAAAGCCTTTGCAATTTGACGTTGAGGAACATTGTTTTTAAAGTTTTCCACAATTTTTTTACGCAGTCTTTCACAGATTGGAGAGCCTCTGCCCATCTTTACTTCTGAGAGACTCTGCTTCTCTAAGACAAAGCTTTTATAGCTAATCATGTTACAGACCTGATATCAATTAACTTAATTAATCACTAGATGTTCTCCCAGCTGAATCTTTTCAAAACTGCTTGCTTTTTTAGCCATTTGTTGCCCCCGTGCCAACTTTTTTGAGACCTGTAGCAGGCATTAAATTTTAAATGAGCTAATTAAGTGGATAAAAGTGTAAAATTTCTCAGTTTAAACATTTGCTACGTTATCTATGTTCTATTGTGAATAAAATATTGGCTCATGTGATTTGAAATTCCTTTAGTTTTCATTTTATTAAAATTTAAAAAACGTCCCAACTTTTCCGGAATTCGGGTTGTAATTTGCACAAGGGAGGGAGAGAGCAAGAAGCGCTCGTGTTGTTTGAAGACTGTGAGTGCGCGCGCAGCCGGGGCTCTCTCTCGTACGCGCCCTGTCAATGTCACTCACCGTCAAATAAGGCTTTGACAGCCGCCAAAAAAAAAGATCAATGCAGAAAAACCCCTGGATTGGTTATATAACGTAGGACAGAATGTTGATCCGGCCATCGCGTATATTCAGCGCACATAAGGTAAACGTTTTGCAAACGTTTTTTAGAGAAATAAAAACAGGTCGACGAATTGATGCGCATATTTTGCGTCTACGTATTTTTTCCGTCGACGTCATCGATGACCTCGACGTGTTGTCCCAGCCCTAGTCTGGTGTAAAAATTAAAATTAATGTCAAAATTAAGAATAACAAGTGTAGTACTCCCACAGTTAACTCTTTATTTATTTATTTTTTTTGGCAAACAAAGGGTTAACCATTCAAATTAAAACATGGAAGAAATCGCGTATTGTGTGATTATTCTTTTAAACAAAAGTTGTAATAATTGTTGTAGTATTCAGGGGTTGAAGCAAACTGGGCCAAACCCCATTCCACACCCAAACCTGTCTTCTTAAAAAATTAACGAGCACCTTCTGATCAATAATCAAAACTGATCAAAAATAAGCTTTCCTTATATGAGTTGAAGTTTTACACCTTTGCAATGGGATCATTTTCATTTGCAGAGGTGGGTAGTAACGAGTTACATTTACTTCGTTACATTTACTTGAGTAATTTTTTGGGGTAACTAATACTTTTTGGAGTATATTTAAAGATGGGTACTTTATACTCTTACTTGAGTAAATTTTTGGGGAAAAATCTGTACTTTTACTTCGTTACTGTGGGCGACGATCCTCTCGTTACTTTATCTTAATGCAATTAATGTTATAAATGCTTCAGTTTATTCCAAACGCGCCGTCTACTTTTCTCTGGGCAATGAGCGATGCCCATTCGCGAATGATTCATTCTTTTGAGTCAATTCTGTTCAAAGGCTTGATCAAACCAATTGGCAAACGAGTGAATTGGTTCATGAATCAGTTTGAATGATTCGTTCAGTTCCCTGCCGCACGCGCTGAGCGTCTGAAGTGGTTCACTCAGAGTTTTAACGTTTAAGAACAGAAAGAGTGTTGAAAACATGGCTGGAACTGCACTGAAATGAAAGCAAATCTGCAAAGGCTATTATTTGCTAGCGATGGAGATCCTTATTAGACGCGTGTGCTGTCTACTGTTTAACAGGTAATAACTTGGGCTACATTCGATTACAGTACACGATACCACTGTGACATTAGTTTGTTGTACGTGTGTGGCTTATAACAGAGGGGAATCAAGTTGAATGCAGCTTCCAAAAGACAAAAAATAGCCGATTAAGATTTTATTAATTTTAATACATATCATCAGCTGCTAAATTCAGATCTGTGATTGCTTGCTGGCGCTTAGCCTGAGATAGATGCGTTTATACAGCGCTGCGCATTATAACCAATCACACATGATTCTTTTGAGCTTATTAAAGCATTGGCCAATCAGAGGCGTTCAGATGAGTCATCGCTAAAATGCCGGTGCTTCCTTCATTCGCTCGCTGACTGAATACCTCTTTCTGGCGAATTCTCTCGTCAGAAACAACAAAGTGCAGATGTGTGTACGAATCTTTAATTAAGATATTGATTTCACAGTGTTAACAGTTTCAGTGATTTTAATGGGAGTTTCTGAGAGTGATTGAAATCTAGACTGTCAGTGAAAATGATCTTTAATAATGTAAATGTTATTTGCTCTCTTTCTGAACAATGAAAGATTAGTAGCAATATTTATATCACATTAACTTTCAATGTTAAATTCACATTTAATATAAAGTCAGTCGTATTAAAAATATATTATGGCATGACACCTATATCTGTTACTTAAGTAAACAGACACGGTTTTATAATAAATTACATAAATTGGAGTAAAGGCTGATGAAATATATACATTTATACACGCACACATACATTACATACATTTTATCTATATATCTAAATAAAAATAGGCTCAGTATATATGACCCAAAGTAACTAGTAACTAACTACTTGAGTAGATTTTTTATCCGATACTCTTTTACTCTTACTCAAGTAACTATTCAAGACTAGTACTTTTACTTTTACTTGAGTAAATATTTCTAGAAGTACTTTTACTTTTACTTGAGTACAGTTTTTGGGTACTCTACCCACCTCTGTTCATTTGTCAAATTCAAAAATGTGTTTATAAGCTTTTTTAAATTTCTATGTAAAACAGAATAATAAGTAGAATGAGACAAATAAGTTACCAATCATATGAAATTAGTATTAATAAAAAAATTATTTGTACTACAGAGGGTGCACAGAAGAACACAAAGTGGTTTAATGAGGTGTCATGGGTGTAATTAAATTCATGTGGGGATTAATGTTTTAAATATAACATTTTGAATACAGAAATATGAAATGATGTAACTGAAACTATACCTAAAAATGAAACTGAACCTCCAGCGGATGGCAGCAAGTCACTGATTTTAGCACTGAATCATTCATTGAATCGATTCGTTTGAACGGCTGAATCATTCAGGAATGAAGCAAGTGACTGTGTGTATAAATGGGTGATCATGAATCACTGACTCACTCATGAATGAAACTCTGCCAAGCGGCTGAGCTGTTGCTATATTTGGAACTATTTTCGTTGATGAAATAAAGCAATCTCAGGCAGTACTTCTTTATTGATCTGTTGTATTAAAAATCAATAGCACATTTGCAAAAACTCCTTTAATAACTAATAAAAGCTGTCACTCTCCTTATCACGATCTGTGGGCGCACAGAAAATGAAAGTGCACGAGTGATTTGTCCGTTAATTGTAATAATGCAGTGAGAGTGTGTGAGATGTGATGGGATCATCATCAGTCTGTCTGGAGTGACATGAAGAAACAGAACAAACGGAGACAGACTCAATCCAGAAGAGCTGTGTCTCAGAGACGCAGAGACAAACCTCCTGCGAAGCTCTGCTCAAGTGCACCGAGAGCACAAGCTGCTCTGAACACAAAAGATGCTCACACCAAATGTTGATTTCTTCAGCTAATAGAAGTTAACTGATCAAGAAAATCTAATTATAACATTATCTTTAACAACATTTTTACTAGGGCTGGGCAAGTTAACACGGTATTATCACATTAACACATTAACTGACCAATTATTTTAATCGCACATTAATGCAGTTTTATTATTATTATTATTATGAAAGTCCATTGCTCGCTGGCTCTGAATACACAAACAGACAAATCATGGGTCACACGAGGGGACGGCTCCTGATCCGATTATTTAGGCTAAGCATTAGCATTCACAAACCACTGTCTACTGTTATTCTTTAACAATGCAGCGAGCTCGTAATCATGACTTTATAAGTATAACTTTAACTGAGGAGGTGTTGGATCTCACCGATCTGAGCGTTGTCGTACAGCAGCAGGTCGTAGGCGCTCTGGTATCCCGTGCGGTAGTTTGTACGAGTGCCGCTGTCCCACTGCACCACCACAGTTTTGTCGGGTGTAGTTGTGCTGCCCTGCCGGCCGATCTCCACCACCGTGCCCACGTGCCCCTCTCCTTCATCCTGGTTCCCCCACTTCCAGTCCAGGCCGCGCACCACCCGCATGCCCACCTCCATGCTGCTGCGCTCCGGCTGCCCGCTGTGGCCCTCGCTGGGCTTGTGGTGTGCTCGGGGGCCGGCGGTGGCTGCTGGGGGTCGAGGAGTGTCTGGAGACAGGTCAGGGGTGACTGGACACACACACACACACACACACATCAGCTCAGCGGTTCTCACCTTCAGCATCACGCAGGGCTGCTCCAGTATGACACTAATCTAAATCATCAATATTTTGGTCAATATTGTAATCACTATTATTTTTTATTTAGTCATTTATCAGACGCTTTTATCCAAAGTGACTAACAGATCCAAAACTAAAAGCTAAAACTTTATAATTACTACCTATACACACGTTAAAAATTAAGAAATTAGATAAATGCATACAACAAAATTTATAAACTTAACATTTAAATGAAAAACAAAAAATGAAGTTAAAAACAATAATACGGTATGTGTGTAGAATTTTTTTTGGGGGGGGGGGGGGGTATAGAAATGAATACTGATTTAGCAAGGATGCTTTAACTGATCAAAGTCATAACATTTCAGAGAAGCGTTTCATTAATGAAAAAAAAATACTAATTGTACTCCGCTGTTTTCAACACATTATCATCATGTTTTTCTTTTAAACAGCGAATCAGCATATCATCAGAACAATATCTGAAGGTTGGAATAATGATGCTAAAAATACAGCTTTGAAATCACAGGAATAAATGACATTTAAACAGAAAACGTTATTTTAATAATAATAGAAAGTTATTTTAAAAAGTACTAAAAATGTGACTGTATTTTGGATCAAATGAATGCAGGCTTGAGCAGGAGTGACTTCTTTAAAAAACATAAAACATCTTTCTGGTCATATTTTTTTGACTGGTAGTGTATTTGAAGTTAATATATAACAATGATACATGTGAAAGAATTTAGACCTAGCTATCGTCAAGTCACCTTTATTTCTTTCCACCTTATTTTTCAGCACAGAAGTTAGCCGTTTTCTGTGAATGTGCAAGACTTCTGGTTCATTAGCTGCTGTAGGCAAATAACAACAATATCAAAATGCAGTAAACGCTAAAACTGTATGTGCTACAAGCCAGCGTGTTTATAATTACGACAATGTAATAAAATAATATGGTATAAAAAAAATTAAAAAACACCAGTCAGCAGTTTCAAGCAGCATAACAAGCTGTTTTTAAGGCATTGTGCTAGAAATATTACTATTATTTAGTAAAATGTATGTGATACTGCTACTACTGTTGAAAAAATGTATACAACTTTATTTTTTAAAGAAATAAATCAATCACAATATTTCTTCCATGTTTTAATTTTAATATCAAATCCCTTTTATTTACCAAAAATGTGTTTAGATTTCATAAATAAAAGACAAATTAAATTTGGGTGAAACTTGTTTACTGTTTTTCATAATTATATAACTTGTAGAAAAACTTTAAACACAATTGTAAATAAGTATAAAGAATGGCATTGGTTTTATTTTAAGTGCTAAAAAGTTATTTTTTTTTAATTAGCATATTTGTGTGTTTTACTTTGGTACCGAAATTGGTACCGAGAACCGTGGATTTTCACCGGTATCGGTACCGAATACTGAACTTTTGGTACCGTGACAACACTAATTGTGAATGTGTCATGTTGCATTTAAAACACTATTTCTGCGATTAAAGTAATTCTGCTTGTCAAACATCAATAAAATGCATTAGTGAAGTTGTCTACAAACGCAAAATTGTTAGGACTTTTGTTCATATTTCAACCTTAACACCAGAGCAGAGATACTGGATGTGAAATTGTGTAAGCAATCACGAATCAAGCTGTCTATGTGCTCTCTCCAGCGGAAGGGCGTAAGGGTGAGAGCGTAAGCCTCATATTCTCATGACCCCACTGCTTCTTATGGTTTTCCTGAGTATATTTGTCATGTACTGTAATATCCATTTGAAACTTCATCAGTCGTTTAGTCTCTATTTTTAATGCACTGGTCTGGGAAGCTCCATCCACGATGACATCTCATTGGTTTCAGACGTTGGTGGAAAAAACTAAGCATGGTCTGCTAGGAGCATGGCATTGCTGTCATCCAGTATGAACAGGACTGGGGTTTCTGAATCACTGATAAATCACACTTTAAATGCTCGGATACTGTATCTGATCTATAAATGCATGCCTTTAAAAAAGAATGCACAAAACAACTCCATTAGGCCTTTTAGTCCAATTGCATGCATATAACTCAACAGAGAAATACTGATCAAGCCTTGTATGTTTCAGTCAGATTTCTTTAGAAAGAATGAGCATTTATTCTAGTTCTCCACGATGCATGTAATCTGAGGAGCGCTGTCTCCCGTCCCGTCTCACTGTACTGAGATCGTTTCATCCAAAGCAACAGTTTATCACATTCAGATGTAGAAGACAAAACTAATATTAAACCAAATACATCATTATAATCATATATGATTTATCGAAGAAGTTCTTCAAGTGCTCTCTGGTAATTTCATAAGCATATCGTGTTTTTATTATCGCAATTGTTAGTCTACAGCCTTTAACACAATACTTGACTGAATTAACTGTTCATGAGCACACCGCTAGTCCCACTTTCTTATATTTTATATGCAAATTAGTGCTGAAGACATGTCTGTTGAGAGATTGTAAGCGTTAAAATGAGTGCAGCTGGGGAGTGCGTTGAAAAGATTGATAATATTAGTCAAATTTCAACTAAATATTACCTTTGAATGCAAAAATGGTGTATTTGATTTTTAGGTGTGCATCCAGGAAATGCTGTGATGATGATGTAAGTGTCGTTGTTGTACTTCATCACTGTTGTTACTCCTATCACACGCTAGTCGTTATCGACGAAGGTGTGCTAACGATTATACTGATACTGTTTTAGTATACCAATTCATTAACCAGACTGCAATATCATAATGCCAATTTTGTCATTTGTTTCCAGCTTGTGTATTTCACAGTTCATGAAGAAAGTCACACTACATGAAAAAATACACATTTTACTCATGCAAGTTTTACTTGAAGTTGTTTACAACAAAAAAATGGAAAAAAATAAATAAATAACACGGTCCATCCAGATGAATACATCAAAAGAAAAGAAACCCGGCATGATGACATGTGATGTACACTGCCCATAAATCTATGCTGGAGTGACACAAGTCCTACTTTGGGTTGTTCCCGCTGCACCTCTGACAGAACGGGCTGGGGATGGCTTTCATCAGACACGCCAGAGAGAAGATAAATCAATACTCATCCAGGATAAACAGCACACTGACGGGGGATTACATCAACCCTCCACGAGCAGCCAAAACACATCCATTCCTCATGAAACACAGGCGAAGAAACATGGCTAGCTCTTCCAGTCAGCTGACAGCGAGTGTGAGCACTGTCCTATGAGACCGCACTCAACCCATGAAACTCTCACTGAACATATCCAGAGTCTGGAAGAGGGCCAGTGTTGTGATTGTGAATATGCACTACGCATCAGATGCCAAGAAAGCCAGCATGAACAGAGGACACTCAACCAGCCTAGCTCAACAAATCCAGTGTTATTTCCATCATGTCTTTTTAACTCAAAACGCCAGAATGTGATTACAAAGAGTTAAAGCAGAACGAGCACACAAAACACTTACAGGCCATTCGCTTCAGAACGCTTCGAATCATCCTCGCTGTCCTGCTTCAGCGCTCAGCTCGCTCTCGGTCGTCCACAGCAGTTTGTTTTGGGGTGAACTTTGCTCTGATTGGGAACTCAGAGACTCAGACGCTCGCTGGCAGCAGATTCGAGAGCAGAACAAACACATTTCCCAGCACGGACCTCCACAATGCTGTCATTGAAAACGTGTTTGGACACAGGGCTGTGATGCAACGCCACACTTCTGCATCTACACAGCTTAAGAAGAGAACATGGCTTAAAAAACGGGTGCATTACCTAAAATAGTGACAACTTCTGTTAACTATAGGCTGGGGAATAGGATAAGATAAGCAGGTCTACTGTCTGTCTGCAGGGGAGGAGAAATGTTTCAAAGCAAAGTCAAGCCTGTACTTCTATTAAAATAAAATCCTATATGTTATTGGAGCTGTTAATTTGTCTTTTTTGTCTTGTCCTTTTATTGGTGGGACAACTTTTCTAGACAAATTAACTTTGCCAGGGACTGAAATCAGCAGATTTTCCATTCGCATGTTAACACTGTCAGCATGGAAGTTCTTGACTATGAGCGAAGAAGACACGAAGTTCACAATGTGTAACCCCTGGTTAAATTAACACTTGTCTGGGACAAGGAGATTTAGTAAGGCAAGTACGAGAGATTATTACTGATTAAAACATCCAAAACAAAAATAATTAGGGAAGCACTGAAGATTTTTTTGCACTCAAAGTGCCTCCGCTCTTCTGTGTCAGCCGCACCACAAGGATGCGCTGTTTTCTTTCAAATCAAAGCATAAACACACACACACACACACACACACACACAGAAGAGCGGAGGCACTTTGAGTGATGTGGAGAGACACAGAGACCGCTGACAAATGAAGTCGTTATTTTTGTTTACTTCGCTTACCAAAAGTATTGAACCACTGATGGGAGATGGACTATTCTTTTTATATATATATATATATATTGAACATTTTCCAACTTAAAACATGCATGAAAAATAAATACATAAATAAAAAAGAGGGAAAGGGGAAGAAAAAAGAAAAGAAAAGAAAAATAAAAGTGTGGGGGGGGGGGTGTTATGTCGGCAAAATAAAAAAAAGCAGACTTGTCGTAGGCCACTAAAAAAAATTAAATACAATTTAGATACTCAAAAAATTAAGTGGATAACTACACTAAATACATAGTGGTAGTACAGTACACGTTCAACCTCTTATGCACTGCTTTGGGGTACATGGATAGGAAAACTCTTCAACAATCCCTAGATTACTGATATAAGGCTCCCAGACATTATAAAGCTGACTCGGATGACCATTAACTAAACATGTTAAATATCTAATATTAAAATCTTGTGATATCCAAAAATAGTCAGAGCCTTTTCACTTATCCATCTCATTAAAATGTTTTTCCTGGCTGCAAGTGTGAGAAGATTGTAAAGTCTCTTTTCATTTGATACAATCAAAGCTTTATCAGGCAAACCAAGGATCAACAATATAGAGGATCCATGACCGAAGACAGTGAGTGAGAGTGCCAACTTGTGTTCTGCACTTAAGGCGTAGAGGTGAAAGGGTATTGTTAAATGCATGTCTACGGTTTAGTGAAATATGCATTTTATGTTGATTTAATTGTATCGCCTTAGCACGGTTACATACTGAAATGGATTTGGCATAATTCCAAATACTACCCCAATCTTCCTCACTTATAGAGATAGAAAGTTCCCTCTCCCAAAGCAAGTCTAGTATTCCAAACTACATGTCCCTCAAATGTAACACTAAGAACCTTATATAACAAACTCACTGACCTCTTTCCAGGTGTTTGAAAAAGTAGTTTTTCTATAGGAGTCAGACTTCTATTAGTACATAACGAGGTATCCTTCAAAATAAAAGTTTCTAATCTGTAAAAAAACGAAAGAGGTCCTGTTTTAATAATTGATATTTCCATCTCAGATCCTCAAAGGACATTAGGCCTTCTTCATCAAACACATCCGTAATCCGGTTAATACCTTGATTCACCCAAAATTTAAACCTCCCATCAAAGGGAAGTCTGGGTTATTCACAATTGACGTAAGAGCAGAGGTTAATTTAGTTCTTCCCTCGAAACGACAAACAGCCCTCCATGCCTTAAGTGCATTTACAGTTACAGGGTTATCACAGTTATCCAATAAGGATTTCATTTTTTGGAGAAACAACAGCTCCACAAGGGGAAGGTTTGACAATGACTGTTCAAGATCCAACCAAGCAGAGGAGTTATCGAGAACAACCTAATCAGAGATGTATCTTAAATGAGCAGACCATTGATATAGCTTAATATTAGGTAAGTCCAGACCTTTATTTGAACCTGGTAACTGTAGTGCAGAAAACTTCAACCTTGGTTTGTGCTTGCTCCAAATAAAAATGCTAAGCCAACCATTTATGTCCTTTAAAAAAAAAAAGTTTACATTTTTATTTGTATATGCTGTCAATTATAAATCTTAGAAAGAAAATATGTATCAACAGGTCACACTTACAAAAAAAAAAAAAAACGGAATCTGCCAAGAAAATTGCAATCAGTGCATCTAAACGTAATATTTATTAATGTCAGTCCTGTAGGTGTAGTTCGTCAACAGTACTGACCGTATTTGAT